>NC_139460.1:250360000-250635000 GCF_057233095.1 Heloderma suspectum
ACAGAGCATCTAAATATACATGCAACACAGCAGCCCTATGCAACCAGGTACTGGATTATTAGATCCAGTATGTGGATGCCATTGTGACAGAACCCTTTTATGTAGCCAGTAAGAGGTAACTCCAATGTCAGAAATAAATATATAAGAATATGGAATGAAAAGCATTGTGAGGTTTAGAATAAGACATAGAATAGTTTATATGGCATCCTTCAATGTGCATGTTGAGGTGAGTCTTCAAAGTTATATTTTTTAAATACTAGAGAAGCAATGTTTTTTTCTATTAAAGGATTCTGGGTATTATAATGGCTGGTGTAGTTGGACTAGAAGAAAAGTCAGCATTTGTGCAGATTCTACCATTGGCATTAAGAAGTAGATCAATGACAAAACAATAACAAATAACCAGTAAATTGACAGAATTTAATATTTTTTCTTTGTGGTTTATATTTACAGTAGCTGTTATCAGAACAAAGGATTTATGAAAATGTACATCCTCTGACCTGCTTTCATACATACTTTTAACACTGGCAGACTTCTTCCACATCCCTATTTGCACAGATCCCATGAACTCAGCCCTTCCCTATTATTAAGATGGTAAAGGCTACCGTTCTGTTTACACAACTTAAATGATTTATCTGAAGACATGCATGCCCTAACCTTTTCCAATAAATACCATTTCTCTTGTGAATCTCCTCATCTTGAATTTCATCACTAAGCTATACAAGTTTTATTTGAGTCAGTTACATCAACATAGATTTCATTCAGTTCTTTGTATCTGGATAGTAAACAAGTTTAGGGCTAAATTCCATTCCTGAGTGTTTGAATAGGGATATAATGGAAGCCAACAGAGATTCTGTGTTCTTTAAAATACTTGGTGGGATAAAGCTACTAGATTCTTATGACCTTCAGGTGATCGCCTGACTATCTTTTGTGTCCCTCAAATATTTTCTGGTTTAGTCTATTCCCCAAAGGTTCAGAATTTCTAGTTTCATAATCTTTGCAAGGACCTCCACATAATGTACATTAAAAGTTATAGAAATCTTCGTTTATACCTTCAGGTAAATGGATGATCAAATTTTAATCATGGTTATTATTAAGTAACTGAGCCATCCTTCCTTAAAAGAGCCATCCTTCCTTAACAGCTAACAGAAGAGGCTGTTAGATACAAATGTTTTATGATAGAGGTGGCCACACTGTGGTTTCAAAGATGCAAGCATTTATCAAACAGGGATTTGTCTAGTGGCCTGAGCCTACTGAGTACTAAGCCTACTCAGGAGTGTCAGAAAATGGAATGGATGGACAGCAATTTTGATAGGTCCATCCCCAGATCCATTTAAGAGCAGGCCAAAATGCCTCCAAATTTAAGACAAGTGGGCGTAGATCCATACAGCTCCACTCCATAAGTCTGCCCTTCCTACCTCGATGCTATAGTGCAGGAACAGCTCACAGTGACTGCTGTAGTAGGGTCTTCTACATGAGGCATTTATTGTGTGCTTGTGATTTTTTACTCATGGTAGTTTATGGGCTCTTTAGACAATATAGTGATCCTCCAGTTTCACTTCTGTTTTTTCAGAGCACTTTCCCATTGTTGTTTTTTTTAGAATGGGGAAAATGGGCTATTTTTTAGCACGAGGAGAATGGCTTCCTTTCTCCTTGTGTATTTCAGCTATTCCACTATAACACAGCTCCACCTATAAGTTATGTAGCGGAAAAGCAGGAAACGAAAAGCTCTTTGTGTAGAGTTCAGATCTCAATACTGCAACAAAACCCAAAATAGTTACAGCAGTGAACAGCCTCATGTAGAAAAGCTTGCAGAAGCTCTGCAAGCATATGAGACAGCACCCAGAGATTCCAAGAACTATAGGAAATGTTACTTCCATGATTCCCAGCATCCAGGAACACTTGAGAATCATGTGTGCTATATTTCCCATAGTTCCCGGTGACCCTTGGATGCTGTGGTGCATGCTCACAGCAGTTAAGGCCTAACAGAGGCCCTACTGCAAAGTCTGCTATAAGCCTTCTCCACTGCTACCAGATTACATAAGCAGGAAAAAGTGTACAGTGGAGGGAATGGCTCATGTTGGGATATTACAATAAGGTCCAAACCCACACCAGTTCTAATTTGAGCACTGGAATATTTTGCCAATATACTCCAATATACTATGTGGAGTATATTCTAATTATGTCCAGTGGATGATGTGTGCCTGTGTTCACTCATCAGTGAGGGCTACTTCATACAGTATATTTGAAAGGTGTATCCATAAAAACCTTTCACATAATGACAATGTAATGTGTGTGTTCAATTAAAGAAAAGCATGTTTTCCATTAATCCTACCAATACATGTGCCAGGGGACCAGGCTTGCCTGTGGCTTTCTACAGCATATATACTAGGGAGTCAACCGATATTTGCTGCACAAAGAGAAGGTGCAAACAATGGCAGCTGAGAGAGTATCAAAAAATGCAAATTGAAGTGTGTCTTGCTTGCCTTAGCTATAGCACAAAAATGGTTATGCGGCTATTTTCTGGCCAATCCTGAGTAGATGGAATCCTAGTAAGACAATTTTTGTTAAAATATATGCTAAATGTGGATACAGTTCATTCAAAATATTTCTCACACACAGTCTCATCGTATTTATTCTAGCACAGAATTTCAAATTCTAAATATCATTATTTTGTTGAATTAAAATTCAGAAGTGACATCTAGTTTCCAGTTGCTTCTTGTACTGAACCCCACATACATAAAAATCCCAATAATAGCAAGCAAAATTAATAGCATAGTAACATGATAATAGGGCAACACTGCAAAATAAATTCATTTAACAATCTAGGTCTTGTGTGTAGATGGGAATATATACATTGTCAGAAAAAAAAAGTTTGAAAGAAATAAGAAAAATGATCACACTAGAATAATAGGTTCACAGTGGACATCTTATCAAGGTGATATGTTTGTTAGAAACAATAACTCCTCTGCTTTGTTTGGTTATATCTGTGATAGTTATTCAAGCATGAGTATGTCACAGTATGTTTTTGAAATTTTGTTTGGTCCTTTTCCAAAATCCTAAAAGGGAACATCCCTTTAAGAGATATAAATACCAACTCAACACAAGTCAAGTGTTTAACCTCTTACAATTGTCTGCATTAATAATCTGGCCTGGAATTTCATATGCTAATTAATATGTGATCTTGTATATCTGCTAATTATGTATGTTGATTCCATATGTTAATATGGGAAAACCAGGACAGTCACACTATGACACACTCTAAAAGAAGAAAAATATCAAATGCACATGCAGCCAGTAAGACAGAATATGCTTACGCTACTTGCACCATAGTTGAACTGCGGGCTTTGAGAAGGAAGAACCATTCCAGTGCAAGAGAATGATTCATGTGACTACTTTGTCTTAATAACTCCGAAGCAGTTTGCTGTTGGTTAGTGAAGAACAAAGATATCAGTGTCCCTTGACAGAAAAATAAATAACCATCAGGACTGCAAAGATGACGATGATCCCCAAGATAGCTATCAAAATCCGGTTTTGGATGATCCTAAGAGGAGAAAAAGAAGGAAAGAAAGTGGTAAAAGAGAATAAGACAATGAAAGATTGATCTAAATAATCCAACTGTTCTTTTCTATTCAAGTTACCCAAATGGTTTGTCTCTGAGGGCCAAACTAGATGCGTGATTATTCATGTCTGTAGCCCTTGCATGGCTGTTTTTTAAAAAAATACGAGCCCTCTCCAAACAGTATCAGTACCTTGTTGTGGGAGGGAGGGCTTTGACCCTTTGCTCCCCACCACAGTCCTGATCTGAGCCCCCCCCCCCATTTATTTTTTTAGAAATGAGCCAGACAGGGCTGATGACATTTAGTTTGGCTGTCAGTTGTTTTACTTGAAAGCATTTTGTTATTCAGTTGTTGAATTTAGGTTATGTATTAAGGAGTTGGGCTTTATCCCATGTATAAGTTTTGCATAGGTATTGATTTATAATTGATAATTCATCTAAACATTTAAAACCTGCTTTTTAAAAAACCTAACCAAACCTGATGAAATTCACATAAAAAGGGACTAGCAACATATCTATGAAGTATTCCAAACCATTATGAACCTTCTCAAACAATTTTATTTTGGTTTCTCATCCAAAGAGAAAGAGGTAATTTAAGCAGATTTTGCCATTAAGGTAAAAAGATTTCAAGGATAGGAAATATGTGTTGGCAAGGTAGTTACTTGTACCAAGTACCAAGGGAGAAGTATAAAAGATAGTTATGAGGGAAAGAATGATATATTATAAGGAAGCAAGTGTCAAACTGTGAAGCTTATGTTCTAAAAGCCTTCTTTGTCTCAGTAGCACAGATTCACTTATGGTAATAAAGCAAATGTTATACACTGCAGTGTAGTAAAAAGGTAGAAATTAGTAATACTAAAAAGATGCAAGAAGTAATAACACTTTATATTATTCTACCATTTGTAGAGATGAACCTCTCATTTCGTCAGGATAAAAGCTATCACTCGTCAGAGTTTAAATGACATTGAGCAATTTAAAAGATATTAAAAAGGAATAATTGAATAATAATCAAGATTGTTTTTAGGGAAGGCCTAGATTTTAATCTAATGTAGTCTTTAACTTGGTTCTCTCTAAAGAGAAGTAATATTAACCTTTACATGACAGGAACATTTTTGGCTATAGAGAATAATCAGAATCAGATGGAGAAAAGAAAATAACCAACTGAAAATTTTGTTCAGGCTTATTTTTAGAAAAACTGAAAAATATGATCTAAAGCCATTCAAATAAACCGTGGATGGAGGAAAGAGAGACAACAGGGTGCATTAGGCTGGGGTCAAATGAAGGTGGGGTGTGGTTTGCCAAAACAGCAGCAACAAACTGCCAGTATTTTTATGTAGCAAACTGAAATATGTAGATGTGACAATTTCCTGATTAAATAAATATATAATAAGAGATGGGTTTGGATGCACAGGGAGTATGTACAGGAAAGTGGAAGTGTAGAAGTATGCAGTTTTGAACCAACTTCAGACCCCTCCCTACTTTTCTCACAATGCCCCCTACTGCTCCAACATCCACCTTAAAAAAAAAGAAAAGTAAATGGATGGATGAAAACTGTCACATCAGACAAACACACTCCCCTGTGACACTTTAAAAGGACTAGCTCTCTATCCTCCTGACAGGTTACAAAATGATCACATTTGCTGACACGTCTTCCGCAAAACTGCTTTAGTGCTTGTGTCCACTTTGCTAGCAGGAGATGAATGGCCTGCTTTGTCCTCATTTATCACTTAAAGCTGAACTAAGATCTGTCTCGTTTATTTTTCCCTTCCTCACTAGAAAGGATAAAGCGCAGCATTAATTATCCCACGATGACAGCTAATTCAAACTTAACAGGCAATATTTACTCTGCCAAAAGGACCGGAGTTCTCTGTCTCTCTTGGAGGGAAAAAATGTTTAATGGTCTAACAAACTAAAGCTAATTAAAGGGGCTTCTGCTTCTTATTAGTTTGTGGTGCGGATTAACACCTGAATGTAAGCTAGTGCTCTCTCTTCTTCTTTCCCTCTTCTTCTGGGGCTTTCTCCAGCAAAACAACACCTGATGCCAAACTGTTTGCCCAAACAAATTTGTGAAAAGCAGAGTGCATATTTACTAAGTCACCCTCATTGATCCTGAGAAGGAACTCAGGAAAACTTGAAATTCAGCAGAGAAACAGATTAAAAAGCATGAAAACTCTTTAAAAATTCAGACTTCAGTAACAGAATAATATGCCTCTAATACAAGTGTGCTGACAACCATTTTATTTGTGGGATGAGGGCCCCAAGCCATCCATAATGCTAATTTATAAAGGATTAACTGTGGATGAAACTTGCTCACTCTAACACATAGTTAGGCAAATGCAGACATCTAACATGCTGAATTCTTAAGCCATCGCCTCATATCTGACCTAGTTATTAGTCTTTCATCGCACCCAAATTAAAGTAAGAAAAAAGGCATAAATAAAATGATTCCTCCAAATGTTTCATTTCTAATTCTCTGGCTGCACACTCGATTGCAAGATTACTTAATCTGCAAGCTCGTCTCTAAAATACTCATCAGGAGAAGACGAAGCTGCGCCGCTCCCCCACCTGTATCTGCTAATTAAATGTCCCATTAATGCGCAAATGTAGGGTATGTATATCAAAGTTCAACTTCTAGGAATCTGAATTAGCTTGCCCATTGCAGCAAAAGAATACAATATTGAACAGAACAAATTAATCATGAAATAGGAAGGATGTTATCAATGTGCTCCTCTGCAGAGTTTTCATCATATTTCATATTTAACCCTAGAATAAACATTCCCTTTAAATTTTTATGCAAGTTATAATGACTCTACTGCTTTTACTACCAGGGTAGCAGAGCAAGGGAAACTTAGAATGTGTTGCTGGAGCAACCGAAGTTCCACTTTGGAGGGCGATAGGATGGAACGGTACATGAAGAACTTTGATTCTGGCGTTAGTACATTTCAGATCTCAAGTCCACAAGCCAGGGCAGCACTACAGAAGAGAATGGAGAGGAGAGGGGGCTGGGTGGGATTTCAGCAATGTTCTGTAATCAAACCAGCTCACAGTGGTAGAACAAAGGTTGGCATTGGCAGGGCCCATCTGTAAAGAGGCCTCTAGGACTGTCACAGCCAGACACTGCCAGTGGGTATTGCTCCAGGCAAAGCAAGAAGGAATTTCAAGTGCGGGAGGGGAAGAAAAAAAAAATGGGGTTCAACATCTTCTGCAAAAAGCCATCCACCATCAACAAAAAATGGTATTTGCAGTTTTGAATTCCTTTTACCTAAAAAATTCAGCAAAATCTGCCAGACAGGGGACCCAGGGCTTCCTTTGAAAATGCAAAGCATGTTTACAGGGTAAATAATTTAAGAAAGAATATATAGTTGAAAGGAGACACCCACTGAAACATCCATGGCTGAAGTGCCTGAAGGCAAAAACTTGTGCATTTGCATGCTGCATTTTATTAAGTTAGCACACTGTAGCTTTAAAAGAATGCATGGCCAAATTAAAAGGAATGTGTGACTAAAACATCAAGGATGCTTCCAGTTTGCATTATGAATCACATTGCTGATATTAAGGCGAATTAACCGTTTATTCGATGCAGCCTGTGTGACGAAATCACAGAAGGTTTTGCCCATGTATCTGTATACTGATGTAAAATGGGGCTTGATGAGACATTAAGAATCTTCCTTTCTCATTTTTCAGTGACTGTGGTAACAGGGCTGCGTCCATGGAGGGCTCAATCACACTTTAAGTTCCCTGTGCAAATGTGTCACTGAGATGGATGGGACGACATGCACTGGAAGAAAAAGTATGATTTCGAACCAACCAGCCCTTAGTGGTGAAAGTCTATTGTAATAACTGCTATTTTTATTGTTCAATGAAAAAGAGGTTCTCCTATGGTCTTCTTGATTTCAAGGATTGTGTGAAGCCCACAATCAATCATGGATCTATAGCCATGGATCACATGCAAGTTACTTAAGTTCCACAGCTCTATGCATGCTTATGCTCAACCCCATGTCCATTTATGACAGCCTGGACCTTTCAAAGAAGGAACCCCTGCACAGAAGGATATTCTAATTCCGCATTTACACAGGATTTTACTACACACTGCATTTTCTGCTATTGCCATTTGACAGATTTTCAAGGCTGAGAGAGTTGTTTGCTCAAGGTAAAGCTGGGATTTTAACTGTAGTCTCCCAGATCCAACACTGCATCCTTTCAACCACACCATTAATGACGTATACTTTAGGACAGTAGACTTGTTGCCCTATGGACATACTTGCCATGTAATTTTGACCTTAAAATGCCAAAACTACATATGAAGAAGGGTGTGACTGGCTTGAAACTAGGCGGGAATCACTGTTGGTGTGCCATATTAAATAGATGTGGGCAAAATACAACATGGTATATAAGCCTCAGGCCTTTTCTTATGTGGGGCCACAGTTCCTAATTTTAGCTGAATAAACTTCCTACTAGTTCCACTCTGGAGTCAATGCCAACTTTGTTCAGCAAAATGATGAATGACAGGATCAGTTTTCCACCTTACAGGTCAAAGAGTGAGTCTCCACAATGATCTCCAGACCAACAGATATCAAGCCCACACCCATTCCCAACACCATTGTCTCCATGACCTTACTGTGTTAAAATTGTATCTCTCAAATTCTATGCATGCAGTAGCTCTGGCAAGGTTTGCAGCATAGTTATATGTGTAGGAGTTCCAGAATAAACTTCTGCTTATTACATTACATTATGGAAGCTACTCTTACATTAAGGATTCCAACTGAGTTTAAATCCTTTAGAAAAACAAAAAACAAAGCTGCATTCATTAGTGGGGAAGTGCACGACATTTAGAGTTCAGCCTAATGTCTTGTACACGCTTTAGCGCCTGACTGACCAGAGGTGAATAATGATGCCCTGCTATTAAGCACTAATGGTTACAATAACAATTGTCATGAAAATTAGAAATTGTAGTAGCATGATATGTGACCTGAGCAATCCTCGGCAAACTTTATTATATGAAGTGTTTTGAAAGTTTGTACTCAAAATAATGAAGGACGTTCCAACAGACATTCTGCTCTGACACAAATAAAAATATGAGAAAAATAAATGGCTGTCATTAATCAGTTAGCATGTTTTTATTTAATTTTCAAAGAAAAGTCTTGGGAAAAATAGTCTTCTCAAGGACATAAATGGACTGATGAGAAAAACTCAGGTTTAATCATATACTCTCTAAAATGGTTTCCTGAAAATTCATACATTCAGCATTTAACTAAACCAAATTTGGGGCAAAGGAATTTCACCCCTGTAAGCAACACTAAAGATTAGACCACTTAAGCTCTCAGAACTCTTTGTGGATAGTCACTGGCCTGGTTCGTATGTAACGACCAACCATGGATGAATTAATCCATGGTTTGTCAAGACTGGTCAAGAGTGAGTTCGCGAGTGCACTGCCTTCTGCCCACTTGCTGCTTCAATTTTGCCATTTAGAATACAACCCATTCCTGGGTTGTTTGGTGCGACACAAGGGCTCTCTTCACACCTGGCATTTTATCCCACTACAAACCGATCTTTTTGATTCTGTATCCTTTCTGGGATTTAGACTGGCCCTGTATACAGGCATCTCTCATAGCGCTTCCCTTCGCTCTATACCTTTTCATGGCTGCACAGAAAATTCAGGACAGAAGGCTGTAATATGACTGATGGCTCCGCCCATCCTTCCACTCTGCAGCAGGAGGGCAGCAGGAGGGATGTCGGAAGCTCTTCTAGTGACTTTAAAGGTGGAGGGAATCAAAGGAGCGCCTCCCTCCCTGGCATGTGTGCAAAGGAGCCTTGTTTTCATCTCTTAACTTGTGCTGTACTGTTTCCTTGCAGCCCCCAGGAAAGCTACGACTTACTTCTGAGTAGACATACAATTGTGCTGTAAGTCTGCAACCCTCAGCACACTTACTTGGAAGTAAGCCCCACTGAACTTAATGGGGTGCTCCAAATGACCAGAAGACGTTGATTCTGACCTTGGTGGGGTGGGGGATCAGATTTGTTTCCCTTCATTGCAGGGAGGCTGTGAGGACCTGGGGCCTTTTTGACCACCTCACGATCCTGCTTCTAGTCACCGGGTCAGGTGCTTTGGTCAGTGACTCTCCTCACACTGCCACTTTTAGGCTCTCACCCACAACCCTCTGTTTGTGTCCTGTGATGCTTCACCACTCTCTCAGTTGCTGCTACCAATAACCCTTTTTGGAGCTGCTTTCTTTCTTTTTGGTAGCACACACCAAGCAGCCAGCACGTGGGGGTTATTCCATGAAACCCTTCTTAATAACTAAAAAAGGAAACTGTCTTTTAAAATTGAAAACAAAGGTTTATTTGGTACAACAGGATTGGAAATAGGAACTGGGTTGGGATGAGGAAAGAATATCAGGAATGATGATTAAAATACGTCAACACTATAAACTACACAATATAACTCTTGCTTTTAGCTCTATGTTCAAAAACCTCTCACACCATCTGACACACTCTCTATCCCACAGACTATCTCACTAGATGTTCTCACTTTTATCTCCCAATCTCATCTCAGACTTCTCTAGCTGTACCTAATCTACCTTCCTCCCAGACTCATCTGACTCTCTAGAAGTTTTTTCTGCACAAGCTCTCATCCAGTCACACTGCATTCCATTCTCGCTCAGCCACTCCCCCTTTCTTCCACTTGCCAGACTGTCATTCTTGCCCACACTCTGCCAAACTCCCACCTCACGCTCACCTGTCAGTCATTCCAGATATGTACCAGCCACCATACATATATACAAACCTTTACTATTTACATATTGTGCATGTGGAATCACCACAGAGGCATTTTACCCTCTTCTCCCTCCAATCAAGAAATGTGTTTAAGCAGTTACATGGCAGCAAAGCCCACAGCCAACCAGACACAGCGGTTTCTTCCGCTATTGGATAATTTCACAGGGAGGTCATGGCGCTCCTGTTCCGTGGGCTGGGAAAAAAATACCACATTTTTTGCATTTGGGGAAAACATGGGATAGGCTGGGGAAAATGGCAGGAGACACCCTGGAGGGTTATGGCATCATCTAAAGAGCCCCCACACCTTTGTGGAGAGCTGTCTCAATAGCAGGATAAAAGCTTCACGTGAAGAAGCCCAAGAACCCAGAACTCTGAGTTGTTGAGGAGGAAACAACCCGGAGTTTTAACACAACAACAAACCATGGGTTAAAACTCTGGGTTGTTTCCCCCTCAACAACCCAGATTTCTAAGTTCGTATGTCAAATCTTTGGGTTGTTTTTTAAACTGGATGCAAAGCGGTAGTGGTGAGTGGATGAGTCAGGTGACTTGCTTGCTCCTGTGCAGCTCCAGAAACCCATGGGTTGACATTGCATGTGAATTAGGTCAAAGTCTATAATTTATATACATATTTAAAATAATCCAGTTGGAACATGCAAAGCAAGCAGAAGACATTGTCAGACACAATAAGCAGATGAAAATTAGTATCTTAAATATCCCAAGCAACTGCAGTGGTTGAATTTGTGGGGCGCACAGTTAAAGAGTCAAAGGATTGGGATTGCACTTCCCTTCCTGGAACATGTGCCCATCCCGATGACTGTACATTGGGCTATCACATTCACATAGGGTCCACGTGTAGGCCTGACCATTCTGTAGACTTTTATTGTGTTGGAGAGATCATGTAGTTGGGGCCTTCACAGCACAGCACTAATATGCTCACAATGAAAGACTCAATAGGCAGTTTTACTCTGCAAAAAGGAGCAGGGTTCTCTGTCTCTCTTGGAGGAAAAAATATTTAGGCTACTCTGTAGATTTTATGGTGCAAAGCACAGTCATCAGGTACAGGGCAGGCAGAACAGGGAGGAAAGCAGGACAGCAGGTTCCCAAACCATTCACTATATATGAACTAGAACAAGGGCTAGAACATGAAAGGTAAGTAGCCAAGATAGGTGAAGCATAACAGTGGTTTCTCCATGGCAAGAACAGATCAAACAGAGGTGCTTATTCTGGTCGAAAAGTACTACATTCCACTTACCTAGGATAGGCGATTTACCAGTTAAACACCGGCAACCATTTGCCATGTCTTTCTGGAATATTGTTAGGGTGAATGAAATAAAGGTTGTAAATAACTCTGCATGTAAAACATTATAAATTACTACAACAAACAACCTTTACTGAACTGTAGACATGTCAAGCCAACCAACAAAAACTTCTTGAGTCAAGAAGTCAGATGATCATGGGGAACCAACCATGCTACACTTCCAGGGCCAGCTCCAGGTTTTTGAGGGCCCTTGGGCAAGACAACCTCAATGGGCTGCCTCCTTCAGGGAGTCTACCTTTTTACCACCATTGCCAGTAGTAGCTATTGCTCCTCATCATTGCTACCAGTTTCTGGCTTGACATGCGAGAGCCAGCGAGCAAGTAGATAGTGGCATTTACTGCTCCTCTTTCTCACCATCACCGTTGTCTGGATCAGAGCAAGAGGCAGGTTGGCAAGATGGTTGCAATGGTGAAGAGCAGAAGGAAGAAGCAATTCCAGGGGGCTCTTGTCAGTGGACCCCTGCTGGGGTGTGGGCCCTTGGCAGGTACCCAACTATGCCTACCCATGATGGCAGTCATGTTCATTTCCAACAATGTCACCTCCAAGACCTCCTGCAATTTCTCAAGCATAAGCTGAGACAAGTTACTTGGATGCTTCTCTGGAAATGCTGGTCTGTTGTCCTGCCTGTGTCAGCACTCTCCCTTCTCCTCATCCAGCTGCCTGTTTTTGCTTTTCTGTGCTGCTCCTGCCATGATACCAACACTCCCTTTTATCTTGTAGATTGGCACCTTGGTTATGGATACTTTCTCTGCCTCCTCTCCCAGAGACAACTGAAGCCCTCTTCCACATTCAGAATAGGACCCTGCAATGATCAAGATATGGAACATCTGATACACCCACAAAATTGCTGTCTAAAGCCAAACAATCATTGTAAGGATATTCTGAAATGGAGAAGTCAATATGGTTCCTAAACGCAACTTTTTGCTTACGGGACCACTAGCCAATAAATCTCCTGAATCCATAGGTGTTAATTTGTGGGCTATTATTTCCAGTATGATGGAAGATGACAACAATATTGCAATACCTACACTTCATTTAGCTACATTCAGTAAAGTTCATTCTTTTCCAGTATCAGAACAAACTTTGTAAACTAACTCCTGTTTGACAGACCTTCTGAAGCACTGACAAACCTTGTTCCTCTGTGAGAAATTGAAGGAGCTAATCTTTTTGAGCTGCTATAACTCACAAGGATGACTTTCAAGGAGCTTCATGTGTGGTGCTATTATACGTTTCTGGCTTGACATATAATATCTGGCCATCTGTCAGGGATGCTTTGACTTGGATTCCTGCACTGAGCAGGGGGTTGGACTTGATGGTCTTACAGGCCCCTTCCAACCCTACTATTCTATGATTCTATGTGATCATAGATATTCAGAACCACTTGCACCTTACTTAAAGCACACAGGTTAACCCGCAAGCAAACCTACATAGTGAAGTGTCAAGGAGCATGCATACACATGAGCTAAAAAGATGATCTCATTATCAATATTCTAATGCATTGTTCCCTCAGAAATAATGAGGATGATGGCTGATTTTTTCTTTTTTTGCCTGTATCTAGTCAGCCCTGTAGAAAATATTGGTTCTGGGATGTGTAGGCACATGGGTTTCTGAACAAATGAAGGAAAAACATTTATCTAGATAAAACAATTATTTCACTAGCAGGAACATGTGTGCAGAAAAAGCCAACAAGAACAAACATGATGGTGCCTCAGCTACTGTGATAACGATAGTTTCATTTACATTCCACAAATTTTAAGGAAACACAGTGAACACTTTCAGAGAAGCGTGATCTAAGCCAGAATGGCAATCTTCATTTAGAGGCATAACTCCAACTGCTCTACTACAAAGTCAAACAACTTCCGCTTTAATTTTGATTTCAATAAATTGATGGCTTCAAAATGCAGATAGATTAGACCCTGGACACCACTTTTACATTGAGACTGAGTTCCCTTTCTATGTTTGGATGAATGTCTTTCTCTGTAGGAAGATGTCTACAATTGTCTTAACTGTGTTGACCTCTTTTGAGCAAAATAAATAAATCAATGACCCCCGCCTCCCCAGCATATGCAGCAATTGTTCCTGAAAATTCGCTATCCAAAACGTTAGTACTTCATGGCACTTTTGAGTGATAGAAAACCATTTTAGTATGTATTGTATATATTCATCCTCCACCCCTTCCCTTTACGCTATGAAGAAAAGAAAACAATCATGGCTAAGGCCATTTGTGAAGATGGCATTAAAGGAGCCTACTCCGAGACAGATAAAAATAATGAGAATCTTTCTGTCAAGAAAGATTTAGAAAATATCACTAGCATTATTAAAATTTAATTTTTTTACTGTGCTTTTTGGTTCCTCGTTTTTCCAGGGATAATGAGCAGGACTGCACACCTCCACATTGCTAGGACTTGTTTTGTGCAATAAATTCAGCCTTTCAGTCTGAAGACATTTCAGACAACAATTTTGACTGCTATAGGCTTCTCTCTCTCTCTCTCTCTACCTGTGGTCTGTGCTTTGAGGCTCTCTCTAAAAACAGTTCATAAGCTAATTTTGCAGAAGGCCAGCAGAACAAATAAAAATCGTTTTTTGCTCAAGTGATTTGAGAAATCATGGGAATAGCAGAGACAGAATTGGCAAAAAAGAAATAAAAAAATCGATGTATTCACAAATGGTTTACCTGATAGAGAATTAGCTGACAGGAGATACTTGCTACTATTAAAGTACTTTTTCCACTGTGTAAAAAATATTGCTATTAGGGAAGCAGGCATACTTGAAGTTTTGCTATAAAATCGGTGTCATGCCTTAATAAAACGAATAGCCTTCTGTATATTGGAAGAAGCCATAGAATGGGAAATTGGAATACAGGAGTACAAGGCAGCCCTGAACTACAGACATCCCCTTTCTGAGGGGCAGTGACATTACAGCCATGAATTTGGGGAAGGTGTGATGGCTTATTCTTTCAGTGTGTTCACAGGAAACACTAATGGTGTCAATTCAATACAGTCTAAAGATACTTAGTTCCTCAAGAGATGAATAAAATCTCTCTCACTAATTATCTGCTCACTAATTTTTAGATCGGAAGATAAAGCAGTTCAAAAATTTGAATAACCCATCCTTGTACTGCTAACATTTTCAGATTTTAAGCACAACTCATAGAGTTATAAACAGCTAGTGCTCCAATGCAAAGAGGATTACAGGATTTCTACAGTGCAAATATGCCCTTCGTTTGTACCCAGGATCACCCATCCACTATTGGGGGCTATTTCATGCATGCAATCAGATATATGTGTGGAGCTGCCTGTGATGGTAAAACCTTTGTACATGAAGGGGTTTCATGAGGGAATCAGAAATCCCATATGTGCATGGACATACTGGATCAATTCAAGAGTATTTTCATAGTCTGCCACTCTCACTTGTTACTTACAACACCAAGAATTGCCTTATGAGTGTTTCAACGACCAAGGTCAGGAGACATGGGAATGGAAATACCAATGACACAGTTTTTATTTCCAAGAGGTCTTAATTACTGCCCATATTATTCTGCTGGTGATATTAAGTCCTGTAATCCTAGCTTAATTACACCACTCTTGGAAACAGCAAATGATCATTAGAACTGTTCTGCTGCCATACATCTTTCAAAGGGGTTCTCTGGTTTTAATTGTAGTTTTCAGGCTTTTCCTCTGTTCTTCATTACCTTGTAAAGTTCTCTGTTCCCATCATGTATTCCCACTCTGTTGGTCCATATAACTACTAGTTTAAAAGTCTTTGCCAAGAGAGACCAGCACAAGGAACAGTAGAAAGCAGAAATGGTTGCCTTAGTTTGGAATATACACTGAGAGACTTAAGGCTCCTTCACACCAGGCTTTTATCCTACAATTGAGATTGCTCCTTCACGGAAGTTTGCGGGCTCTTTACATGATGTAGTGACCCTGCCGTGACCCTCCTGCATTAAATGCCCTTGGTTCCGTTTTTAAATAGATTGCAGATAATGAGCTATCAAATTACCCCGGTGTGTTCCGCTTCAGTTTCCTCCGTCAAAAGAGTTAAAGCGGGAAGAAGAGGAGCAAGATCAATGAAAGATAATGGAAGGCTCAGATACGGGGAGAAGTGGGGGGGAAGGGGGGAAGGGAGCACGTGTAAAGGCAGTCAGTTGTGATCCTGCATTTAAAATGGAAGCAGAAAGCCCCATTTTAAATGCAGGATTTTAGGCTGGTGTAGAAATGCCCTTACAGTGCAATCCTATGGCATGATTAGTCAGAAGTAAGTCCCGTTGGATTCAACAGTGCTTACCCTCACATAAGTGAGCACAGGATTGCAGCTTTAGTTTTGTGTCCTTACTTCGGTACTACTGCCTTCATCCTTCACATGGCCCGTTTTACTTGTTCCATTACCTCAAGGTACCTTATACTTTTTAGGATGGTAAGAAATGTTGTTTACTTCTCAGTTAGAGAGAAAGAACAGATTTTTATTTTATTTTATTTATTTAAAACATTTCTAGGCTGCCTTTCAAGGCGGGATACAAATCTATTCATCTCTTTCAAAATATTTACTAATAATGGATACTGTCAGCCAAACTGTATTGTGTGACTAAGGCTTATTCTCGCAAACAGTGAGTGAACTAGTAAAAATGTGCCCAGATTGCTATGTGCAAGGATTTCTGTTTGCTTTTGTTTTACATGCAGGAACATTCAGTCATGTGAGCCCCTACCTGCAGTCTGAAATACTACAGTCCAGACACAGATTTATTACTTCATTTGCTGTTTCTGAGAACTAAGCTTAAGTTCTTATTCTCTCAAGCATAGTTCTTGAGATCATGTTCTTACTTTCTCAATACATAATACTGTACAATGTGTGCGCATGTTTGTGCGTGTGTGTTGTGTGTGTACACCTAGGTGCTTTCTAGCCTTCCCAGTGGTTCAACACATGTTTGGATCACCCACCAACACAGTTTATGCAGTCTGGATTTCTGAACACCTTCAAACTTGGTTTGGC
Source organism: Heloderma suspectum (assembly GCF_057233095.1). Taxonomy (NCBI): domain Eukaryota; kingdom Metazoa; phylum Chordata; class Lepidosauria; order Squamata; family Helodermatidae; genus Heloderma; species Heloderma suspectum. The sequence continues at coordinate 250,376,638 of NC_139460.1, forward strand.
CTGCTCTATGAACTCATGCAGAAACATTCTGGAAACAAAGAGGTACAAGCCTATTTGATATAAATGGAGCAGTAAAACAAACTTGTGCTAAGAATGATGAGTTCACCCTTAGCAAAGGACAAAATCTGGTTTATTCCTGTTATTCCCTATTGTAGTCAATTACAGACCCCCAACTACAAAAAAGCGTAAGGAAATGTTGAAAAGGGCTGTGTGACCACTGGGGCTTCCAAAGCAGCATTGTACCCCCTGGAGAGCCTATCTAGACACCTGTGATAGAGTGCAAGGAACTGCCATTGGCATACGGGGCTCTTTCTCTTGAACTGTTGACACTTTACTTGCATTTGTTAATGTATTTTGTAATTGTTTGCAAATGTAATGCTGTATCTTGATATCTATTTGATGTTTATTGTAAGCCGGACATGGTCTACTATGATGTTTATTGTAAACTGGACATGGTCTACTACGGAAAAGCAGTGTATAAACAGACTAAACTAAACTCCAGATCTGGGCCCAAGGCCATGGTCCAAAAGACTCATGCAAGTGCCTGCAGGGAAACCATGCAGCAGCAAGAGCTTTATTTGGAGTTTTTACTGCTGCAGTTCTCAGTTAAGAAGGTGACATGATGTTCAGCTTAAAGTAGGACACAGTTCTCCTATATAAACAGTTCCTTTGGATTGCAGTTTTTAAGTATCTATAATGTCAGACCCAAATGTCCGCTGCACTATAAGGACCATTTTTATGAGTTTGACTTTAAAATATAACTTGGGGGGTGGGGAGGATAAAGTATATAATTCTGAAGTCCAGCTGCGTATTACCTGTTTAAAAACGAAAACAAAATCCTAATATACCACAGACGTAAGTCCTACAACCAAATGAAAGTGGTAAGACATCTGAATTATCTAATATGTAGTAGAGGAAGAGAGAGCGGAGGACAGGAAGACCTGGCATGCTATGGTCCATGGGGTCACGAAGAGTCGGACATGACTGAACGACTCAACAACAACAACAACAACATAGTATTAAATAGTTCCAAAGTTAAAAAAAACACCATGAATATGAAATATATACCTGTATATTTGTTTTCCAGTAAATTAAGGTAGCATCTTAAGAATAGAAACACACATTTATTTTATTTATTTACAATATGTGTATAGCACTAAATATCCAAAACAGATTTCGGAGTGGTGAACACAAAAGATAAAACAGTAAAAGAATAAAGGGATTAAAACACCACCTTAAAATGCTTAAAAAAGAAGAAGAGAGACTTGTATATTACAAGACTGCATAACATTTAAAAGACTCTGAATCACCCCCCAGCCAAACGTATTTTTACTTAATTTCTTAGTCGGATACTAATTTGCTTGTGATATTTGCCTGATAAAGGAATTATCTTCTGTAAATTAACTCTGAATGCTGAATGGAATAATCCCCTTAATGGCAATCTGTCTTTAGCAGTTTATATCAAATACCATGAAATATATAAACTAATATTTTTGTGTATTATATTTATGGGATTTCTGTCATGGACCAATTTCTTATGTTTTGAGATCTTATTGTCCTATTTAGAGCACTGCTGGACATATATGACAAGGCAACTCATTGGCAACTGCCTAGGATTTTGTAAACAAGGGCATGCAGACACATGAGGTGCTATAGCATGGAGCTTCTCCACTTGATTATGCTGGTGTATGTGGTAAGAGAGACTTACAAACATTACAGCCTGTATATGGAATGTTGCCACATGGAAATGTTTATTGGTGGCCTTTATGTATGACTTTAAGAGATGAAATAGCTCTGAGAAACAAGTGTGGTTGCTAGGCAAGAACCAATAAGCAGCCCAAATGATTCCTTCACAATCAAAGAGGTGACAGTGTCCGGGGGGGGGGGGGGAGAAGCTATCGTGGCTTCTCCCCCCACCCTTAAGCATGCTGCGTGTACCCCCATTGTTTACATAATTAACCACACTACAGTGCGGGTTTGCGTGTCGTGCAAACATGCAATAACGGTTGTAGAGTGGGTACGAAGCCACCCCTGGTGCGTGCAGGGTTTGCATGTCATGCCAACCTGCACTGCAGTGCAGGTAATTATGTAAACAATGGATGCACAGGACCAGGAGGAGATGCCACAATGCCTTCTTTTTTCCCTGCGATTGTCCAAACACCCCCTGAATTTCCCCCTCCTGGTCTTCGCAGAGCAGGGGTAGATACAGTGAAACATCCCAGGGCCCCCCAAATAGTTCTAGTCCTGGAACTGGATCCCTTTTATGAATGCACGGAGAAGTCTCAATATACAGTTCTCAGCCAACTTTATGATGGGCCAAACCCTGGTTAGTCAGGACAGGCGATATTCACTATGCGCTGTTTTGTAAGAGGGCTCCTTAATTCTTAAGGCTTTGAAAGGCAGTAAGAGCTGAGGATTTCTTGCAACCAGAGCCCCTTCTGCTTGGGAACATATGGTTGCCAACCTTTGTTTACTGCTGAAGGAGGAAGAGACTACAGCTTTTCTTTCCACTAGCAGGGGGCTAAGCTTTTGCTGCATATTTATGAGAAAGCATTCTGTATCCTATGGGGTGTGCTGGAACTCAAAATGGAAAACTATTTAGAGGTGCCAGTGTTCTTCTGAAGCCCAGGGCCTGACTAATTCCTATGAAACTTTGCTTTAGAGTAAAAATGATGATATCTATGCTAAACAGAACTAATTATCAGCTGGAACCCCAACCTGATTGCTGTTCAGTAGAGACAGAGGGAGATAATTGCGTACCTTCAGACAGGCACAGCAACTTCTAAATGGATGCTAACTTTACCATCAGCCAGCTTAATTACTACTGTCAATGTGTTAACTTTGTATAAAATATATTCCCTCTCCCCACTCAATACACACTGAAATATTTTCCCCTTCCATACCATTAATTTAATGACACAGCCAAAAAGCTTAATAGATATATTGGTGAGCTCCACAATTCCAGCCTATTATTTCTCCTGTTTTTCAGCTATAACCATGCATATGTTGTTGTGAATGAGTCCCTTTATGTTTTCCAACAGGCAGTTTACTGACCCAGACATGAATGTATAACAAGCAGAAATGCTAAAGCAATACATTTTTAATTGATGATTTTATGTATTTTTATTACAAGACTTGACTCACCCCACAAGGATGCCCATCAGGTGTGTGTGTGTAATATATTAATTACAGAGATACATGGAATTTACCATGGTGAATACTTATAGATGGTTATTAAATAATAAAAAGTTATATTGTTTAATTCCACTTTGGGCTTACTTTTTATTATTACAGAACAGAATGATCAGTGAACTGTGTATGTTCAAAAACGTGCCCTTCAATAGCCTTGTGGAAATGTATAAAACAAGCAGCGATACAGTCCTTTGCCAAACACTGTGATAAATTTTTTATTTGGCAGCTAACATTCTCACTAGTTTTCTTGGCAGCAATTGGGACCTTTAGCAAGAAAGGTGCAGGAGAAAAATACCTTGTTTAGAGATGTTTTCAACACTTTCTGGGATTTTCAGAACTTCTGCCTGCAGCACATTTTTACAACCTCAGTCTCCAACCACCTGATGAGTAGGTGGTGGTTTTTAACTTCTTCTTTCTTAGAAAATATAGACAGCTTACTACTCCTGCTCCCCTCTGGCCTCCAGCCAAGAATATTCCCCCTCCCTTTCTCTCATATGTGTGTTCCAGAGATACAATTGGTTGCTCTTCACTGTCTAGACAAAAAACCTGAAAATAATGTCAGGATGTACCTTTCATTGCTCCTGATACTATCAGGATCAGATTCTCAGATGACAGAGATAAATGAAAGGCAAAAATGTGCTGATTACTTTTGCATTTTCTTTTTCTTCAGAAATTGCTGCAAAAACTGGTCACAGGTGCAGCTACCTGGGTCAGTCAGTGGATGGCTGCTAAACAGAATAGCAAAATAGATTTCTGCACCAAGACCGGCTCCTGTATCCATGGTTAAAAATACATAAAAACAGAACATCTCGGTACATCCCTAAAGCTAGAAGCTTTAATCAAGGTTCTGATAACAAGCTGTTTGGTTAAACAGAAAAGCTGTTTATATTCATAGGGTTAAAATCCATAAGGCATCCATTGCTTCTGAGATAATGAAACATTGACAAGTATACTAAAATCATATACCTGATTTGCTCTTCCACTATAGGTACTGTTTATGTGTCTGTACACAGTTGCTAGTTTCTTTGGATACAGAGGAACATGCTGTGGCTTGATGGGACTAACCCCCCTGCCCATCACAGTACTATATTATATATTAGACTATTGTTTCTTTTTTATTTATATACCACTTAACATAATAAAATCTCTAAGTCTTTACATTACACAAAGAGATATTTATTCAGGAAAGGGTGTCACTTGATCCCCTGAACAGATTTATTTATTTATTTATTTATTTATTTATTCATTCATTCATTCATTCAATAAAATTATACCCTCCGTTTAGCAGGCACTCAGAGGAATGTACACTAAAAACATTAAAACTTTACATAAAACCCATACAATAAAACTTGCAAGCAGCATTAAAATTAAAGACTGACGAAACGTAAACCTGAAAAGCCTGACAGAACAGGGAAGTCTTTACTGCCTGTCTCAAGCAGAACAAGGAAGAAGCCAATGCTGAAAGAATGTGCAAGATGCTTGTGAGGCTGCATAGGCTTGCCCCGTCCCCTGCTGCTGATGTGCACAGAGGCCCACCATCCTGCCCTCTGCATATATATTGGACCAAGCATGGTTCCCCCTTGTGTGGAGCAGCTCTATGCACATAAGCCCCTTCCAAAGCACTCCAAACGCATGGAGGGCAGGGGGGTCATGGCAGCTGGTTGCATCAACAGTGGAGCACATAGCCACCATGTACATGATTGGTAGCGGGGCTAGCCCATGTGGCCCTGCAATCCCTTCACACATTCTTTCAACGTGTAGGGAGGGGGGGTCACGTGAACTGCCCTGAGGAGTTTTGGAATACAGCTGGAAGAACTAAGGGCATGTCTTCAGTAGCTGGGATATGTCCCAGGACATAGAGGAATCAACAGGTGAAAACTGACATTTCATCTCAGGTGGTTTACCTAAGATTGAATTCATATCTTGATCCATTTTAAGTGAGAGTTCCTATAATGGACCTCATTCACACTTTTCATGGACATCTTATTTTTGAGATGTGACCTCCCAGTTTCAATATGATGTTGGTTTGCTAATAACATAACTAACAAAGCACATGTATTTCTCAGAGAAGATTGAAGAACTCCAAAGCCAATCAGGAGAACACATACATTCCCTGGGAAACAGATACACATGTTACACTTCCCAGAGGGGAATCAGCACTTAAGGGCACAATTCTATGAAGATAGTCACCTGGCCTGCATTTTTGGCTAGATGTGCAATTTCGTGCCTCTAGCTGAGGACATCAGAGTGGGGGTGGGGGGAGGGGGCTGCGTGACACATAGGAAGCCTCGTAAGAGGCTTCCGCGGTCTCCTCCCATCCCCTTGGGACCGCTCCCTTTTTGCCCTCTCTGCACTCTGTTTCCAAGGGCAGAGACAGGGAAGAACCATGCTGGCTATGAGAGGGAGGGGAGCATGGTTTCTGGGAACTGACCTCAGAGCCAGGGCTCTGACCTTGGTTCCCATAAACTTAAAAATCCTATGGCCATCTAGACAGTGTCTAGTGGCCATAGGATTGCTCCTTAAATGTATGTCTTCTAAAATGAGTGTTCAAGCAGCTCTTTGTCTCTTACATCTTTTCTCCCTTTCTTATACTTAGAACTCTTTCTCTCAAACATACAAATGCTTTTTAGATTATAAACTTCTCAGGGCAGGGACCTGTCTGTTCATTATTACATATTTATGGCAGTGTTCACGCACAGCACTAAACATCGGTTTAGTGCAGGCATGGGGAACCTCGAGCCATAGCTGGATATGGCAAGTTGGGGTTCCCCATCTGGCCCACCATCTTCTTCCCCAGGTCCTGCCCCTCTCCTAGCAGGAAAAGCTCTCATCTCTGATCAGCTGCTGCTGATGTGCTTATCTGTGCTGGGGAGAGGGGGTAGGGCCTGGGGAGGAAGCTGAGTGATTCAGACCTACTTACTTCTGAGGCTTGCTCTGCTTATTTCTGAGTAGACATGCTGTTCATGCTTACTTCTGAGCAGATATGCAGAGGCTTGTCCTGTTACTTCTGAGCAGGCATAAAATCACATTTGATTTTAAGAATCACATTTTGACCCACCAACTCTGCCTTTGGTCCTGCCCACAGATGGAATGAAGGCTTTTCCCAGATTGGAATTTGCCTCTTGGAATGAAAACGTTTCCCGACCCCTGGTTTAGTGCTATGTGGACAAGCCTTCACAAGCCCGAACAAAATGTCAAGCTTGCCATGCTTTCCCCTCCTGTTTCTTCCTCCCTTGCAGCTGGGAAAGGACTTCTGCTGATTTTAATTTCAATTTTAAAGATCCTTGGTTTTGTGTTATGTTTGAACAGGGGACCCTAGTTTGAAACAAACCTTATTCAATTTCTAAACAAGCCAACTTCAACCCATAACTTCAAAATCTGTAACTATTGTTTGTTTTAAGCCAGGATTCCTAGTTCAAACATGATGCTAACCTGAGATTCCTTGAAAGTAAAACTAAACTCAGCAGAAATCCTCCTCCCAACCATGGGCAAGGAGGAGAAGGGAGGGAGAGTTTTCCTCAGGCTCATGGAGATCTGTCCAAATAACACTAAACCATGGTTTAGCGTTATGTGTGAATGCATCCATTATGTATCACCTTTAATGAATTGTGGGTATAAAATTTAAGTTTTTTTTTTCTCTTCAGAACCCTGCTGTTGTTGTCTTCCTTTTTTATTCAATTGTAGCATGTAGGCCTGCAGTATTGCAACTGAAACTCTCCCCATGACCTGAGTTTGATCCCAGTGGAAGCTGGGTCCCAGGTAGCTGGCTCAGGTCGACTCAGCCTTCCATCCTTCCGAGGTCAGTAAAATGAGTACCCAGCTTGCTGGGGGAAAGGTAGTCATGACTGGGGAAGGCAATGGCAAACCACCCCGCTATAGTCTGCCATGGAAGCGCCAGCGTAAGCAGGCGTCCCTCTAGGGGTCAGTAATGACCCAGTGCTTGCACAGGAGGAACCTTTCCTTTTTCCTAGCTCTGTAAATAGGGATGTACGAAAGTGACTTACCTGTTTGCAGATTATGTTTATGGTGGAGGGGAGGTGTTCCGTCCCTCCCCCCGGAATCCTCAACGGGGGGGGAGGAGCTCCGTTCCTCCACCCAGAATCCTCGAATGGCCGGCTGTGCTCCGCAGCAGGTCCGCGGAGCAGCCGGCCAGGCCCAGCCAGGCCCAGCCAGGCCAGAGCCGTCCGCAGCCGGATTTCCGGCTGCGGAGGGCTCTGGGTAAAAACAAACAAACAAACAAACAAACAAGTTTCAGTTACTGAGGCCTGAGGATGAGGACAAGGTGCTTGGCCAAGTCCGATCGACCACTTGTGTGCTTGACTCTTGCCCTTCATGGCTTATTAAATCAAACAAGGAGGGGTTGTCCGGCTGGGTCCAGGAGGTTATAAATTCCTCCTTGAGAGAGGGAGTGGTGCCTGCCGCTTTAAAAGAGGCAGTAATTAGACCACTCCTGAAAAAGCCTAACCTGGACCCAGAGGATGTTAACAATTATAGGCCAGTGGCCAACATCCCCTTCCTGGGCAAGGTGCTTGAGCGGGTGGTTGTAGGACAGCTCCAGGCACTGTTGAATGAAACGGATTATCTAGATCCATTTCAATCAGGCTTCAGGCCTGGTTTTGGAATGGAAACTGCCTTGGTCGCCCTGTGGGATGACCTCTGCCGGGAGAGGGACAGGGGGAGTGCGACCCTGTTGATTCTCCTGGACCTCTCAGCGGCTTTCGATACCATCGACCATGGTATCCTTCTGGATGGGTTGTCTGGGTTAGGAGTTGGAGGCACTGCACTACAGTGGTTCCGCTCCTACTTGGATGGCCGATTCCAGAAGGTGGTGCTGGGGGATTACTGCTCTGTGCCATGGCAATTGTGCCATGGGGTTCCACAGGGCTCTATTTTATCCCCCATGCTGTTTAACATCTACATGAAACCGCTGGGGGAGGTTATCTGGAGGTGTGGGCTGAGGTGCCATCAATATGCAGATGACACCCAGCTCTACCTCTCTTTTACATCAAAACCAGGTGAGGCAGTGACTGTTCTGAATCAGTGCCTGGGCACGGTAATGGACTGGATGAGGGCTAATAAACTGAAACTCAATCCAGACAAGACGGAGGTACTGTTAGTGGGTGATTCATCTGCCCAGTTAGGTGATATTCAGCTTCTTCTGGAGGGGGTTGCACTCCCCCTAAAGGATCAGGTTCATAGTTTGGGGGTGCTCGCCTCCTCTCATATGTGCCTACCTTAAGATCATCAGCAGCAGCCCTTCTCCGTGAGCCCCTGCCAAAGGAAGTGAGGCGGGTGGCTACTAGGAGGAGGGCTTTTTCTGCTGCGGCACCCCGGCTCTGGAATGAGCTCCCTAGTGAGGTTCGCCTGGCACCTACATTGTATTCCTTTCGGCGCCAGGTGAAGACCTTTTTATTTTCCCAGGCATTTTAGCATTTTAACTTTCTAAATTTTTATCTTTGCTGTTTTAAATCTGTATTTTAAACTCCTGCACTGCTGCTAGGTTTTATTGTGGTTGTATTGTTATATTGTGGTTTTAATGTTCTGTATATTTTAAATTGTTTTATTGTGTGTTGCTTGGATTTAATTTTTGTGAACCGCCCAGAGAGCTTTGGCTATTGGGCGATATAGAAATGAAATAAATAAATAAATAAACAAACACCTGCGTACGCAAATGGCGGCGGCTACGGCTGCCGCCATTTGCGTTCCTTCTTTTTGGCCATCTTAATCTACGTAAATATTTACGTAGACTATGACGGTGAAAAGAAAGGGGAACACAAATAACGTAGCGGGCGCTATTTGCGTCCCTTTTTGATTCACTGTTTTAGCCTACGTAAATCTTTACGTAGTCTTTACGTAAAGACTCTTTACTCTAGAGTAAACGTACTCTACTTTACTTTAAAGTATGAGTAAAGTACGAGTAAAGTACGAGTAAAGTACGAGTAAAGTACGAGTAAAGTACTCGTACTTTACTCTAGAGTTTACGTACTCTAGAGTACGTAGAGTAGAGTAAAGTAATCTTTACATAGGCTAAAACGGCGAATCAAAAGGGGACGCAAATAGCACCCGCTACGCTATTTGCATTCCCCTTTCTTTTTGCCGTCATAGTCTATGTAAATATTTACGTAGACTAAGACGGCCAAAAAGAAGGAACGCAAATGGCGGCGGCCGTAGCCGCCGCCATTTGCGTATGCGCGTTTTTTTTTTTAAACCCACCCAGCCATGATAGGCTACATAAAGATTTACGTAGCCTATCACGTCTTTTTTTTTTTTTACCAAGACTGGAAATGGTGGCGGCAGCAGCCGGTCGGAAGACCAGCCGCCAGAGCCGCAGCTGAAGCTGCCGCCGCCAGGAAGATCCGCCCTAGGTAAGTCTCGTCCCGGGGGGGATCCGCGGCGGGGCGGGGGGGTAGCAGGCCGTTCCGCCACAGATTTTGGGGGGCCGAATGCACTGGCATTCGGCCTCACCGAGATCCGTGGTGGAATTCTCTGCCATCCCTATCTGTAAACTAGGAAACCTTTTCTTAGGACTTTATTTAAGCTATGCACTATTCCTAGTGGTACCAGTGGGAAAGAGGTGGGAAGGAAAAACTGACTGTGAATGGAAAAGCACACTTTGGTTTAATAGCAAAACTTTCCCTTTCATGCCTTGTTTTAGGACAATATAGTAAAATATAATTGATTATGTATGTACAAATTAAGCAGCAAACACTACATTTGGTAATCATTGCCATTCAGCTGGCTGTCCCAGTTACTTGTCAATCTTTTGGGGCATGGGATTAACAAAAATGGGGGTGGAGGGAAGACAAATTTTCAACTGTCTGCTCAAGCAAAATTATGGGTAGCTTACTCTCATTTGAGAACACTATAATTTGAGATTCGATTTAAATTAAGTGGCTTTTCTCCCACATGAAAAGAAACTGGTTGTTGCTTACTCTTTTGTGTAACAGGATTATTCTCATTTGTGAAAGACAAATGACTTCATGATACCTCCCAAATCCCATTTCCTGTATATGCACACTCAGGACCAGTGTCAAGGGTAGGCATGATTGGGTACCTGCTGAGGGGCCACACCCCAGCAGAAGTCCTCTGACAAGAGCCCCCTGGACTTGCTCCTCCTCTTCCCCACTGCAAGCTTCTTGTTCACCTGCCCCTTGTTCTGATCCAGACAGTGCTGGTAGTGAGAAGGAAGAGCAGTAGAAGCCACTGCCTGCTTGCTCACTGGCTCTCTGCCTTTCCAGCAAGCAAGTGTTAGTAAAGGTCAAAAAAGGAGTGGGAACAATAGCAGGTGGTGACAATGGTAGTGAGAATGGTGACTTTCTGAAGGAGGGGGCCCATTGAGGCTGCCTTGCCCAAGGGCCCTCAAAAACCTAGAACTACTACTATATGCACTATACAGTTTCTTGATAGTCACACCCTTAAGGCTTCAGTATCATATACATAAAAGCTAGGTGTAGGTGGCTTCTAATGCAATATAGTGCACCTCCTATGCTCTGGGAGCTTGGCCAACGTGTGAGCTATCAAGATACTTGCAATGCCACTCTGTGTGCAAGCCACACAGAGACATATTGGCTTTTCAAGAAGCAATGGCCCTGGAGATCTGTACCTCCTTTTTCTACACAGGTTGCTTCCTCAAAAGACCAGTCCACTACAAAGGAATGGACTGAGGTTCACTCTGAGGACCAGAAAACCCAGGTTCAAATCCCCACCAAGCCATGAAACTTGCTGTGTAACTTTGGGACCAATCATCTCTTTCAGGTAACCTACCTCATGAAGTTGTTGTGAAAATAAAAGGGATGGGGTCGGTGGGAGAACCTCTTATACTGCCTTGAGCTCCTTGGATAAAAGGGAGGATAAAAATATAATAAATAAAGCAGACTAAGCTCCACTGACATGGGACCTGGGGGAAGGGCTCCCCCCCCCCACACACAGAGACTTTGGATATGGCTGCTACAGGGGAAGTAAGGGACTGAGATAGATTCCTGTAAAAATCAAGCCCACTCTGCCCAGGTCACCTTTCAAGTTATTTTTCAGGAAAATAGAAAGCTATTTTCTTTTAGTGGTTAAGATGCTGAACTGCAGACCGGAAGGTCGGCAGGACAGCAGTTCGAGACCCGAGTGCCGCGTGACGGAGTGAGCTCCCGTCTTCAGTCCCAGCTCCTGCCAACCTAGCAGTTCGAAAGCAAGAAATTGCAAGTAGATAAATAGGTACCGCTTCGGCGGGAAAGGTAACAGCATTCTGTGCACCTCGGTGTTCAGTCATGCCGGCCACATGACCACGGAAGTGTCTTCGGACAGCGCTGGCTCTTCGGCTTAGAAACGGGGATGAGCACCGCACCCTAGAGTCGGACACAACTGGTTGGGGACACCTTTACCTTTTTTAGCTCCTTATTTCTATATAATAGATTGGGATATTAAGGTGGAAATAACTTGTTTAAAATGATCCAAGGAGAATATGGGTAAGATAGGAATCTAACCCAGTTCTCTCTGGTCTTGGTCCAATAGCCTACCCTCTGGATCACTCTTAGCAGCAGAAAAACCAGTACCTGTCTACAGACACCAAAGGATAACACTTACGTTGCATAATTATGTTATAGAAATTCATTATTTGCACAAAGTAATCAAATTAATTTTCACCATTTCAACCCGCCACTAAAATTCACCTTGTTTCTAAAGCCGGCTGGATATAATATTACCAAAGCTGTTGAAAGGGTGTAACACTAACCATGAAGCCAAAGGCCAATAAAAGTATGCAATGCATAATTTTTTATTGTTTGCTCAGTATTGAAATCTCATTAGAACTCGTAAGTCAAACATTTACATCTGCTGATCATGAGAGAATATGGATGGAATGTATGTTGTGAACAGAATGTAGTATGTTTTAGATGAAAATGGGATTTGCTTTTTATTTTTCATTTTAAATAAAACCCCTATACAGCTGTTATTTAAATATCCACTTCTGAAACAAAAGAACTAAAACATTCATTTAACATAACTTTCTCAAGGTTGTTCTGTTTCTGGCAATGTCCATGACCATTATGTACAAAAGCATTACTTGACAGTCTTCAGAATAATAATGGTTTGAAATTCTCTGCCCTATGCAGCATTTTCCTTCATTTATCCTTCAGATTTTATACAGTCACATTTTAATTAGTCTAGAATTTGTCCTCCAATTAGCTTTCATTAAACTTTACAGATTATGGCAAAATATCTGCTGAGTTATCCTTCAAAACTGTGCCTTAAGTTTAAAACAAAAAGTAACTATGCTGATGAAATGATTATGGAAATTATTACAATGTTAAAAACATCACTCATTTCCTAGTTTACCTCTACATTTTATTCTGCAATTTAGCATTTTGCTGACTTAAATCCCTTTGGTTGCTCCAGAAAGTTAATCATAATAAAACCTTACAGTGAAATCATTCCTTTAATTTCACAAGGATCTTTAGAGCTTGATTGCAACTGGCTTTAGATGATACATCCTATTTTTGTATAGTAAAGTAAGTTCCCTAAAGTTCCTGTTCTTTTCACAATAATGTCACATGTGCTGGGTGCAGGAGAGGGAATGAAAATCAGGACAAATTGTTTGCCTCGCTCACTGCAGGAGCAACTGCACTATCCACTGCTCATGGGCACAATGTTTACTGGACATGTCTTTTTATTCACAAGATGCCAGAATATGGGCAGAACTCTGATTTGGCATCAGACATCACATAGCTAGCTCTCGCTGGCTACACTGCATCATCATAAAGTTAAATCAGAATGAGGGTAATTGCTCATTCTTCCCAGTTCTCTCTCATTTGACAACAGAAGCCAAATCAGGCATGATTCCTACCCAACTGTCTTTGGGGTTAAAAAGAAAAAGATCAAAATTGGCATCCAGCAATTTCGTGTGAATTCCACCAGCAGGACCACAAACAAGTGGTGAAAAACTAAGCAAGAGCGACTTTCATGAAAACTTTAAGCCCTCCTGAATCCCCCTTTTGAGCCAAAAGTTTCCTAAACCTTTTGGCTTATCCCTAGTTAAATCAGGTACTGTAAAACACTTAGAAGCTGGTTCATGTGTTACCTTGAAGAAAGGAAAGACATGCAACTGACTTGCATTTTATTTTCTTTCTTTCCTAATTTCTTTTGTAATGTGTAATGTCGTGGGGAAGACGTGGGGAGCTCTCTTCACCCATTACTGATGAATAATACATGCTTCTTCTTTCCCTGCTTCTATGGACTGACTCTGAGTACTATCTAACATTTTTTCTGCCTACCACTTTCAACAATGCCAGTAGCTCCTTGGTACAGGAAGAGGAAGATAAATTCTTTTTCCACAGAAATGCATGACAAAAGTAGATCTACAGCAGGGGTAGGCAACACGGAGCCCATGGGCACCAATGTGCCCTGGGCACCTTTCTTGGTGCCTGCCAAAGTGCCCTAACCCTCCCACTTAAAAAACAAACGAGCACATTTTCCTACTGGCAGCTGGGATTGCTGTGGAATAGGTTTCTGTTGGTGCTGGAAACTGTGAGTTCGAACGAGCTGTTTAGTGTGTTGTGGCTCAAGCCCCACCTCTGCTGTATACTCTATCTTTCAGCCAGGTTTCTTGTCTGTTACCATGCCTCCCATGGCAGGTGCCCAGCACAGTTTCTCAAATTGCCAAATGTGTCCATGGCCCAAATAGGTTGCCTGCCCCTGGTCTACAGTCTACATGTACTATTGCTTTCAGAAGGCTTTCAGACAGTTTTTTTTCATATTAATAACAGCGATTGATATGTCAGTGGATGCCAACTTACAGTGACCACTGTGAATATATAATCCTACTTCACAAGCACACTGCAATCAGGAAGTTCAAGGGTACAGAGATCTCATCTAGCTCAGTGGAGCTTTTTCCCAGCCTGCATAGCCTTCTGCTGCTGACATTTGATCATGGCTTAGGACCTGGGTACCTCAGGAACCACTTCTCCCCACATGAACCTGCCCATGAAATTTGCCTGCATTTTTTAAAAGCACTATAACTTTTATAATACCCACACACACAAACAGAAAAACAAATTACAGCCAAAACTGAAGTACAACATTACACAGTCACAGTGTGACAACAAACAAACAAACAAATTAAATAATAAAAATATCTTCTGTAAAGCACTAAATAGGTCTAATCCATAATATTAAAAATGAAAATACACAGTCTTTTAACCAGTCACATCAACTTGTCTTATTGACTACCGCCACAGGGAAACATGGGGAAGTAGAGGGGAAAAAAGAGGTAAGGACTGGTTAATACATGTGATGAAAGGGGACTATACCCCATCAAATTTGTCTATACTAGACAAACCACGCACAGCTTTACTGTGTTGTATTAATTTATCTGACAAGGCAACTTCCCACAAATTTGCCTGCATGAGCCTTTGACCAGGTCCCTCTGCCATCAGAGGTGAGGTAGGCAGTGACCGCATATAGGGTCTTATCTCTGGTAGTGCCTTAGCTTTTGGAACTCTGTGCCCAGAGACATTCGCCTGGCACTGAGTTTGCTGTCTTTTCAGCACCAAGTGAAAGCCTGTTTATTTTCCAAGGCCTTTTAGAACTTTTGTTTTTAACTTGGTTTTTATCTGAACAGGCTGTTGCTGTTTTAATATGTTGCTGATAATTTTTAACTAGTAATTGTTTTATATTTTGCTATTAGATGTCACTCTAGGAACTTTGTGTTGAAAAATAGGATATTCAAGTACTTAAATTATTATAAATAAAAACTAATTAAAAGTTGTCCATAGGCTGATCATTGTAGCAAAGAAGGTGAGAAAAGCTTTTCTGAGGGCAAATATATAGATTGTATGCACATTACTGAGGTAACTGAAATGATAACCACACCAAACAATTTGCACATAAAGCAAACAACAATATGCTGAAACCCCAATGCTAAGAGACACAAGCTTATGAGATACAGCTGACATATGGATGCTTAAAAGTTGTAGCATTTCACACTGACTGAAGAGGACAATTTAAGCACTGGAAACTTCTAAATATAACCCTGTCTTTGTATAAAATACACTATACACACACACATACACACATGGAAAAGAATTATCCCTTTTTATTTTAAGACAGTCTTAAAAATTAGTACTAAAATTAGTAAAATAAAGAAATAACCACAGGTTATATTTTACTGGATCAGAATTTATAGAGTTTTAAGCACATATCTATTCTGAAAGTGTATAGTGCTATTTTTGCATAGTAAGTGGAAATTCAAGGAGGAAATGGAGTCATCCACTCACACTTAGAGGATGACATCTTGTTGACAGGCATGCAAACTTGGGAGGGTGCTATATAGCTGATCTTAAAATACTACATGACACTTTCCTTTTTCTTTTCAATTAAACATTGGTAACACTGAAAAATATCTTTTGGTCATGAAACATGTATGGTATTGGTCATCTCTGGTAGATTTAAAATCTGGAGAAAATATTTTGTATAACAAAATTGTTATTTTATAAGAGGAGTAAACTCTTTGGGAAACTCCAAAATGTAAGCCCCCATGGAATAGCTTACAAAATCAGTGACTTTTATGATAATATTGAAGTCTTCAAAAATACAATTCATTTGATTTTTTCCCCCTCCCAGGCAAGCCCTCCAGAGAAAAACACATGTAGGAAAGTAGTGCACAAAAATAAGAATCAATATATCTGAAAAAAACTTCAGAAATGCAATAGTGTCTAACATTTTAAGCAACATGCCTGCAACTCTAGTAAAGTGCTGGAAGTCTGATTAAATGTATATAAGCATGTATATACAGACACACTCAAAACAGGATCTTGGACACTAATGCCCCAAATCTAAATACATTTCCCGTGTACCTATAGTATTCAAATAGATTCAAATCACACATTCAGGGATGATTAGAGATCCTGGGGAAAAGAAAGCACAGCACTTCTCACCTGGCAGTGGCTCCTCCCATGGGTACAAACAACAATATACTTCTCCTCCACTTAAAGTTTACATCTTAAAACTTTGCCTCCTTGAACCCACACAGCTACTCTTCCTAATGGGACTAATCAAATAAAACCCATGGATTAAAAACAGCAACACCTAAGGACTGCTTTAATTCAGACTACATGGTAGCTATTACTGTGGTGAGCTCTCCACATGCAGGAGCTCACACTCAGATGGGCAGAGTTCATCATGCCAGTACAAACTTTGCTTGGTGAAAATCATCCTATCTAAACAGGAAGCTGTTCTCCAACAATGGCTCATCCTAGGATTGAAGCAAAACTGCCTTTACAAATTTGGGTGATTATTTTGGTTTGAGAGCCCCATTAAGGTTTTTTTGTGGTGCAGGGGGAGAGAAAGGCACTGACCACGGTGGTAATTGCAAGAGTCCTTGGAAGAGCTACATATTCCATGATTTACCACACCACATTGCACTGTTAGCCAGCGCAATAGAAGAGATGGAAGTACAAGTGGAGGAACGAAAAAAAGCCATACTTTTTTTCTATCTTGAAGTCATTCTTACTCCAGCCCCACCCATGTAAAGGAAAGAAATATGTTTGTGGGTGGTGGGCATGACTTTTGGGCAGCAGAAACAGTGTATGTGTGTGGTGGGGGGTAGGCATGCATGCATTTTGTTAAATCTGTTCCGTCTGAGTTTTGTGGATTGTCGCGTGTCTTTCATTCCATCATCTGCTCCTTGACAAAACTGGATTTGTTGTAGGAGAATTTCATTCTACTTGCACTAATTTTCATGTACACTAATGCACACTTGCAACCATGTGCTAATTCACATTAACTAATGTGCATTAGTGTGAATGTGAATTTGCGCAAATCTCCCCAAATGGGGGAAAAAATAAACAATGCTCAAATCCCCCTCCCTCCACATTTTCATGCTTTAGCCTATGGGGGAAATGCACATTTTTTGTAGGCTTTTTTTTTGGGGGGGGGGGATCATATTTTTGTACCTTTTTTACATTTGTGTACAGTTCTGGAAAGTAAAAAACAGTCCACAAGTGTGCAGAATCCATGCAACTCAGAAAAAGCTGGTCATGTGAATTCGTTGCGGATTTCTTTGATATCCCTAATGTGTGTTTGGGGTGGGGGTGGGCAGGAATTCTCCTGCCACTCAGATTTTGATCCGATCGGGAGAAGTCATTTGAAGAGAGTAAAACTCACATCCTCTTTTGGAATGATTTATCACTCCCCAAAGTTCAAATCTAACCCTGGCTTGGGATGAACTTCACTGGAACAAAAACTACATCTCTCAGACACATCAGTCAGGTTGAAAGCATGCTCAGGAGTTTTCATTGTGGAATAAGGAACAGCTTAGAAAAGCCCTGGGCTTAACTCTGAAAACTAGATTTTTATAAAATTCCTCCTGGTCAATGAGTCATGAAGAATGAAACTAAACAGTTTGTATTCGGAAAGCAAAACATACCCGCCCCCCCATTAGTAAAGGGAAAGATGGGCAGGAGGGAACCTGGCAGAAGAGAGGACTGGTGCTGAACCAATACTAGCTGAGCCAAAATTCAGAGAAGGCTTGGTTCTTAAGGGCTCCAGAATGTATTAACTGGGGCAGTTTGTTGTTGAATTTCCCTCCTGTTTCCAAAATTCTTCTCCATCCTTTCTTAGTACATTCATTCTAACATGATGTTTAAGTATAATTCATAGTATGACTTCCAACTCACCTAATTCTGATGAGAAAGGTGTTCTAAACAAATGCTAATCTGCATATTTTGAAAGCGTTTTTCTTCTCCTCCTAAAGCTGAAATTTTTAAATAATAAATATTTGCACACACTAAAATTATCCCAAAAATCAACTTTAAAAATGAAAACATGTCAGACTGCTAAAGAATCTCTCTTGCATATTTGCATCTTATGTCAGAGCTAATTAAGTTGTAGTTTGGTTTGATATGTCAAAATTGCTTGAATCATGAAAATGAACCTATGCAGATTAGACAGAATACCTTCATTTAAACTGCACTAGCCTGACACAAATCTGCTTTTGTGACTGTACTCAAAAAAGAGCAGGCTCAGCTTTCCCTCATACTTATAAGTATTTTTGATATCTAAATCTATATTCAATCATCAAAAAAACTGCTGGTTTAAAAGACCAGACAATAAGGCCATCTCATGTGGGTCCAAACCTCACAAAGCCAGGGAATTGGAAGCTAAGGCTGATGCCTATCTGACATGCCCTGTAATCAGTCATGATGTTCTGCAATGTCACAAATTGTGCTTGCTTACAACTTACCCTCCATGCACCCACACTTTTCCTGTGTCTTTGAGTCCCAAATTCAGTTTTTATTATTTATTTATTTCATTTCTATACCACCCAAGTTTGGCAGGATGGAGTGCCTGGGACCAGCAAAGATGCTCCACATTGCCCTGGTCCTGTATTGCCTTATGAAGCATCTGAGCCTTATTGCACTGCTAGAGGAATCCTACTGTGAGGTGACCCATGCGTGTTTGTTCCTTACACAAGTAGCTTGCACGATGGGTTGAACAGTGAGAGGGAGCCCTCTTCTTCCACCCCTCACCATCCTTATATTATTTTGTGTGTCACTACAAGGTAAGCCTGTATTACATTGTAATTCAAGTTTTTAATTCTGGTTTTTCTATTGCACCAACAGGAATGAGATAAAAATATCATTCAACACCACACCAAGATTTCCAGCAGCAGGCATGTTGCAAGATTTTTGGGGACACTTTCTAATAGGAGATGTTTGGTTGTGACAGAATGGATTTGGAGTCTGAAAGGAAAATATTCATTCTCTACCATATTGAGATTTCCACTAGCACGCATACCACAGGACCAACCCATGGTTGCTTTGGATCTTGAGATACTTGGTGGAGATAAAACAATGTGGTGGTATGGTGTTGTAGATTAAAACAAATGATTAGTGGAAGGCTTAAACACCCTCTTCCAGCACACTACTTATTTGTTGCAGACAGCATCTTCCCAATATCACTTCACCCCAGAAAAGATGTATGGGTTCAGGTTTGTGAGTTCAATTGTCTAACTTCATATTCTATGTAAGTCTGTGTGAGTACCTTTTAGTAGGGAGAAGGCCCAGCTCAACAAACATACTTCCATTTAATAAATGTAGCAACTGATGTCTGCTCAAAATCATTATGTTCCCCACCCCCACACTACCAAGTTCCACTTTTTTCTTGGCGCCTCCCACTGATCTTTGAAACAATTTCCCCTACCCCAACCTGCTTTGACATTTCTCACCATTACTGGCAACATCATCAGTCATACTGTTGCTAGGAAATACAGCTACATATACCACACACCTTTATTAGCAGTAGTACTGCTCTCAGCCCAGCTACATTAAAGGAGACACCCATCTTTCACTATAAACTTACCCAGTAAAGACACTGGTTGACTCACAGAATAAAGGCATGAATCACCTTACAGCAGGATTCCTCTAGCAATACAGTAAGGACCAGATGCTTCATAAGGCAATACAGGACCAGGACAATGTGGAGCATCTTTGCTGGTCCCAGGCACTCCATCCTTCTAATCTGGATTTGGGATTGAAAGACCCAGGAAAAGTGTGGGTGCATGGAGGATAAGTTGTAAGCAAGCACAATTTGTGACATAGCACAACATCATGACTAATTATGGGGCATGTCAAATAAGGCATTAGCCTTAGCTTCCGATTTCCTGGCTTTGTGGCATTTGGACCAACATGAGATGGCCTTATCGTCTGGTCTTTTAAACTAGCAGGTTTTTTGATGATCGAATTTCCTTAGTTTTTGAAAAACAAGTGTCTTCCCAAGGTATATGTGTTTGTGTGTACACACACACACACACACACACACACACACCACTCTGTCTGTCTTTCTGTGTCTTTCTCTCTCTCTCTGTCACTGAAAGCAGAGGTACAGTGCTTCTGAACATTGAGGTCCTATCTCTAATATGAATATAAGAAGAGCCATGCTGGATAAGACCAAGGGTCTAGCATTCTGTTCACATGGTGGTCAACCAGCTACCTGCGAGGAAGTGACAAGCAGGACATGAATGCAACAGCACCCTCTTGCCCATATTCTCCAGCAACTGGTATAAATAGGCATATTGACACTGATACTGGAGATAGCTATAGCCATCATGACTAGTATGCCTTCATACCCTTATCCTTCATGAATTTGTCCAATACCCCTTTAAAGCCATCCAAATTAGAGGCTATCATTACATCTTGTGGCAGAGAATTCCATAGTTTAACTACACACTGTGTGAAGAACTACTTCCTTTTACCTGCCCCATGGGATGACCCTGGGTTCTAGTATTATGAGGAAGGGAGAAAAATGTCTCCCTATCCACATTCTCTAAACATGCATCATTTTAAATACCACTATCATACAGTGGAAGCTGGAGGCCAGTCTGAATGGTGGGATGGAGGGCATGTCAAAGGGTCATAAGCCAAGGGGTCATGAGAGGCGGAGCCAAGAGCTCATGAGAGACGGGGCCAAGGGGGATCAGTGGATGAGTAGTCTTTGAATCCGTGACCCATGCCACAAAAGGAGAAAACTGAGGCACAAAACATCCGGGGCGGGGGGGAAATCACATAACCACATAAAAGTACTCCTTTGCATCCGCATTCTCCTGTTCTAGCAATAACTCCCATTTCACAGACAGTCCGGTGACTTTAAGATGATGAATGGGAGCAGAGAGTCCACACAGCCATAATAATGATAATAATTAAAATAAGATGTGATACTCTCAGAGCCACATAGAAAAGCAGCTTCTGGTACATAGGAAGATGTTCTGAAAGCTTCCCAACATTCATGCTTTTGTTCTGAAAGCACTCTGAAAGCATCACAACACATCCACCAGAGCATGCCTACTCAGAAGCAGCATAGTACAAAATTATTCATTCATTCGTTCCTTTATTCAATTTCATTTCATTTCTGTACTGCCCAATAGCCAAAGCTCTCCAGATTATATCTTACTTGTAAGAAGTAAGGACTGGACTGCTCAGGAGAAAGTATAGGCATCCCTTTGTATGTAATGATGATAATGATTATTATATCCCTTGAAAGCCAGAAGGAACCCTTTGCAACCACCTCCCCCTGCCTTCACACATACACAAGAACGCCTCAAACCATAACATCATTGATAATGATCATAATTAAAATAACACGTGATATTCTCAGAATCACACAGACAAGCAGCCTTTGGAATACAGGAACAAGTCCACACCCTTGCCTCACCAACCTATGGTGTACAATTGTTTGCCAACCCTGATTAAAAAAATAATAGTACTCTGAGCATCTGTAGTTTTACACTTCAAACTCACTTAAATTATAGAATAACTATGACTACAGAAATAAAATGGAGCTTGCTTCTGCTATCCTGATGCTGAACACGTTTACTTCAGAATCAGCACCATTTTCTTGTAGAAAAAGATAATCTATTTCAAAAATAAAATGCTTTATTTTTTTAAAAATTGTCCATTTGTATAGTTTTGTGTTTTTTTATCCTGCAAGTTCTACCCTCATAAGTTCTACCCTTAAAAATTCCATTCCAGCAGGCTGTGCTGAGGGAGATGAGAGTGAGAAGCAGCATCATTTCTACCGAAAGGCTGGCTGGGGAATGTGGGGAGTCGTGGAACTTATTTCTGCCTAAACGTGCCCAGGATTGCATCCTATTTCCCCCCCTCCTCCCTCCCTGTTCTTTTTTCCTTGTGTGTCATGTATTTTTAGATTGTAAGCCTGCAGGCAGGAATTGTCTTCACTACTGTTTATTTGAGTTCAACGTGCATGTGGTTTGTTGGGTTGTAAACCTGACTTGTCCAAAGCCTTTATAGCATGTTTCATTTGATGATCCTCCTTTTGCATTGTGTTCTTGTATGCACCACACAAAGTGTAATGAGAAACAGCTACACCACATGGTTTGTCCATCTTGGCTCTGTGTTCCTCCTCCCTCCCAATCCCCTTTCCTTTTATGTCTTTTAGAATGTAAGCCTGTGGACAGGGGCTGTCTTATTTTCTATCTTTGTAAGTCACCTTGGGAGACTTTTGAGCTAAAAGACAGAATAAAATGCAATAAATAAATGGGGTTGCATAAAATTACAATCTATATATGTCACTCAAAAGTAGTTTGAAAAAGTAACTGGCAGTGTGGGAGCTTCTGTAATAAAAATTAATGAAAATTTTGGAGTGCATGATATGGCATACTTCTGATTCTGTTGTACAAAGAATCCTGTGTAACTGGGAAGTTTGCACTTTTCTTTTTGTTTGAATCCGCAGAAATTGTTTCACATTCGAGAAGATGTGAAATTACTGTCCTTATACAGTATTTGTCTGACTTGAACCAGAAAGTCATGGATTGGTTACAGGGGGGATGGGACGGGGGACTTTAAAAGTGTGTTGAAACATCAGTGCCTTGCAGCATTTTCCCATTCCCTCAGCCAAGTCGATTCCTTTCCTAATTATGCCTTGGAATACATGGAATGTGCCTTTTTTCATAGCAGCTGCACACTGGGTTGACATTGTCATCAAACTGTCAGCCATAAGCCCAAGATCTCTGCCTTAGTCAGTCACGACCATACAAGTGAAGTTGGGATTCCACCCTCCTCCCTGCCCACCCAGATGTACATCATTTTACACTTGCTTACATAGAACTGCATTTGCCATTTTGATGTCTGTTCTTCCACTGTGGAGTGATAATTTTGGAGCTCTTCGCAATTCCTCTTTGTTTTAACTGCCCTCAATAATTTGGTGTCATCAGCAAACTTGGCCACCTTGATGCTTAGTCCTAGTTCCAGATCATTTATTATTTTCACCACTACTATTACTACTACTATTATTATATTTCTTAGTATTACATTTATATCCTGCCTTTTTTCCTCTTGCAAGTAGCTCAAGGCAGCTTCCATGAGCATCCTCCTCCTCCATTTCATCCTCACAACAACCGTGTGACGTAGGTTAGTCAGTGAGTGGCCCAAAGCCACCCAGTGAGCTTCCCTACTCAATGGCTGAGTAGGGACTAGAACCCAGATCTCCCAGGTTCCAGTCCAACACTCTGACCACTACACCACATTGTCTTTATGAACTAGTTGAAAAGCACCGGTCCCAATACAGATCCTTGCTATCTAAGGATCTGTATGCTGTTCAATGTGTTTGAAAATATATTTTAAAACTTAAGCAGGAAAACAGTGAATACCTTTTTAAACTTGTTAAACAAATGAAATCATACCACGCGAGGCTTAGGATTGAATGATTTATAAAGAAAATTAGATGCAGAAGAACATCATATACAGAAGTAAAATGTGAAACATATAATGATTACAAAGAAAATATATGTGTACACTATGCAAAATACACTGCAGTTTAACTCTTGCTAAGGCCTATTAAAAACAAACAAAAAAACAATGCTAGTAGTCCCAGTAGGCCCAATGTTATTAGGCCCAAAGGAATGTTAGTAGGCCCAAGTAAGCCCAGCAGCAATTTCAATTGTACTTAGCTGTACTTAAACTTCCACCAATCCAAGCTAGTTAAAGTTTGCAGTGTTTGAAGCTTTCAGCTATATAGCAGTATGGTCCAAACCTTTGGAGAAAAGGAAGGGGGGGTTGTGTTGTGTTGTGTAGCCCATGCTTCACCAATGAATGAAATAAAATTGCAGACAAAAACTACACCGAGCTGCTCAGGTGCCTGGCTCAGAGAAACTGGCTTGGGGAAAGACAGCCCCAAATAGTCTCAAAGCCAAGAGCAAACATGTTCAAAAAGATAAAAGAGGACTCTTCTTCTCCCAAAAGGGAGGTAAGAACCAAAAAAGCTCTCAAAACAAAAATCTGCTAATAAAGTTCAGAGTTAAGCAAGAGGTAAACATCAAGCAAGCCAGGTTGGAACAAACATGGTTCTTGTCTTTTTCACAGGGCGCTGTTGCTTTCTTTAATTCCCTGACAGCCCTCAATTTTCTGCTTTTTGATTGATTATTTTCTGTAGTTGCTAAATGGAAAATGTGGTACTGAATTGGTTCTGAATAACATGTGTTTGTGTGTGTGTGTGTGTGGGGGGGGAACCTGCAGGGGCAGTTTCCCATTGTTTTAGGCAGCTGACGTTACCCTAGGCCTTATCAGGGTACACGGGAACACTTCGGACTTGTGGACCTGCTAGCTGCAGGGAGTAACAAATATAACCTTTTCTCGTACTGCTCCATTGTTCTATGGCTTGACCACAGCTTTGCCAGCCCAATTGCCCTCTTCTCAAACTCCAGGCAGCAAAACTTTCTGCCCTCAAGGAAAGACAGGCCTGCTTATGAAGCAAAGCTTCACTCCCATTTCATGCCATAACGTCCTTCTCAGGCAGCTGTTCCCAGCACTTGAATCCAGAAAGGGACTTTAGTAACACAAACAATTAAAGAGAAAGGGAGGGGAGCAGAGGAACAAGGGGAACAGCTGGGAACGCAGACCAGTAAACAGAAGCAGTGGGGTCTGGTCACGCTGGGAGGATTGTTTGCCTGCATATACACATACAGAGGACCAAGAAGCTCAGGTAGCTGCTGCTGCTGCTTTTTCTCTACACAGTTTTCTCCCCCCCTGCCCACATCCCACGTGTCAGCTTATGAAATCTCATAGTGAATCATTATAACAATAAAAAAGATTTTTAAAAAGTAAATTGAATAATAAAAAAAGAAATTACATTCCACCAACTACAATAGAAAGGGAATAGGAAAACATATATGGTTTTCATTTTTTGACTGATTGGAGGCACAACTGTGGCTCCAAGAATTTACTAACTATTTATTAAATTTTCCTAATGCAATGCAAATTATTTCCTTCCTATCTTCCCTTTTTTCCCTTTTCTAGTGGAGATGAACAGTATGGTTCATGTGACTCTTAAGAAAACTTAAGGGCAAATAAGGCTTTGTACTATCATCTAAGTATTTATCCACACTATGGAGCTTGATATTGAGATAGGTCAATTGCTATAACTTTTCAACAACAACAAAATCAGCTTCAGAAAACTGCAATTGCTATGCCATATGTCCTCCTTTAACAGAAATAGCTCAAGGACCTAACTTTGTTCACATTTATGCCCCCACATTTATGACAAAGTTATCTGCACTGATCCAAGATGGTTGGGTGCAGTGTTCCTCTGGGTGTCTTACTTTCTAGAAGTGCCATGCTTCTTCACAGAAAACAAAGCAAAGTAAACAGAACACCTGCTTAGATGTATCAGTATCATCTAGCAGGCCTGGAAGTATGTCAGAAGCATCCATATCTCTACAGGAATCAGTACAATGTGTGGCAATAATTAAGTCACATCTGTTCAATCGTATGTTTATTTTCAAAGGTTAAGGGTGCAATCATATGCATATTTAGCCAGAAAAAAGTCCTGCAACTCCCAGCATTCCCTGGCCCATAGGTATATTTCTTCCTTGTCTTCACAATTCATAATTTTATCTCTTAAGTTGGTTGACCAATTTGTCCTTTGGTTATATGCTCATGTTGATATGGTTGAGTAAGTGAGATGAGAGCATGGCTGACTGGGGAATGCTGGGAGTTGCAGGGCTTTTTTTTGTCTAAACATACACAGGATTGCCCCCTAAATATAAATTTGAGGAGCTGACATTTAGAATGAGAAGCGCAGGAAAACTCGTATCTTGCTTGCTCAACTGTATCAACATGAGCATATAACTGAAGGACAAACTGGTCAACCAACTTAAGAGAGAAAATTATGAATGGCAGAAACAAGAAAGAAACGTACCTATGGGATACCCTCCCATCTCTCCTTTGAGTGCGGACCAGACAAAACAACTACTGGGTGGGTAGACTGCCCTTTAGGCACTTAGAGAATTTAGGGTTAATAAAACATTTCCTCTCTCTTTCCAGGTACCCAGATGGGAATCCTTAAATGTGGAATGTACAAAATCAGTAACACCCTCCTGTTGCAGTGATCAGACGACTAAATCAGGATATTATGCAAATAAAAAAACTGCCAAACACATACTTCTTTTTGGTGCTTTGGGGTTAGCATGTGAAGCTTTCAAGCTCAAAGATGCAGTAGTGGAAAGCTTCACTTGTTGAATTTCAGCCATGTGTAAAGCTATTGAAGGCAAAGTAGTCCTCCCTGGAAAAAGGTGTCAAATCTAGACCACAAGTTGGTTCAATAAAACAATGGAGATGTGTCTAATTGGTGAAATAATAAATCTCAAGGCTTGGACAAGTAAAGATAAATGGGAATTCTGGAAACAAATCCATGGAGAAAAGAGGAAGCAATGAAGAAAATGAGAGAAAGAAAAGAATGAGGATTACACATGGACTGAAACAGTATGAAAAATGTACATCCAGCCTAAAATAACAAACTACAAGCTCCAGTTATGTACTTCCAGTCACAAACACACATTGATAATTCCACATAAACCATGCATTGAAAGGGGAAAACAAACAACAACAGTCTTTGTATCCCATCTAAGAGTTCTGAGTATAAATCTGCACAAGAAAAGGAATTCCAAAAGTAAATACATAGGACAGAAGATTAGTAGAAAAATAAACAAAAGCATTTTGGTTTCTTTTTTAAACTAATAAGTGTTTGTGACCGTGATGAGTAGGAATTACTTTTAACGTTTCGGCTTGGATAACAGTAACACCTGGTTAAAGAAAAGCTTACTTTATTACTCAGGATTAAGTAATAATAATCTAATTAGTAATATAGTGCATTTCTCTTTTACCAGATCTAATGGGAGAAATCAGTTTGTAATGTATGAGAAGCTCTGGTGTACTTAAGTGTACTGGATGGTATCCAACATCATGCTGCCAAGAAAAGGAAAGGGCAGGGAAGTGAACTTTGCAAACACCCTTCTGACAGAACAATGTTGGATACCTCCCATCATTAGGAGATCTAGGGCAAGGTGACACCCAGCCCTATTTCTCTGTAACTTCTGAATCAGGAGAGCCCATGCACATTCTGAATTGATGTCTCGATGCAATTATGGGCTGGATGAGGGCCAATAAACTGAATCCTAATAAGACAGAAACTCTATCAGTGGGCAGCTCCCAGGTCTGGGAAATGGGTTGTTTACTGGTTCTGGATGGGGCTGCACCACCTTTGAAGGAACAGGTAGATAGTTTGGTGGTGCTCCTGGAGGCCCAGCTGGAGGCCCAGCTGACCTCGGTGGCTCGGAGTGCTGATTTCCAACTTCAGTTGGTTCAACTACATCCGTTCCTGGAAAGGGATAGCCTAGCTAATGCAGTTCATGCACTGGTTACTACTACAATTAAAATACTGTAATGCATTCTGTGTGGGGTTGCCTTTTTGCCTGGTTTGGAAGCTGAAGCTAGTGCTTAGTAGGGCACCCAGCTACATACCTAATACCCATATTAAAAGAACTGCACTGGCTGCCTATTAACCACTGAACCATATTCAAAGTTCTGTTGTTGACAAACAAAGCCCTGAATTTTGGACCTAGTCAATCTTTAAGATCTTCAGAGGAGGCTTTGTTGGCCATTCCGCAGCCAGCAGAATGTTATCATGTAATATCATGAAAGAAGGCCTTCTCAGTAGTGGCACCCATCCTCTAGAACACCTTCCCATGTGTGGTTTGGGAGGCAGAAAATGTGATGAATTTTAAATGCCTTCAGAAAACTTACTTGTTTACACAAACATTCTCTGGCTTATCATTAATTATGCTGCTGCTTTGTTCTACTGTTTTATTTTTTGTGCAACTATTTATTATATTGTATTATGCATGTATTTTAGTTCTGGTTTTTCTAGTATTTTATACGTAAACTGCTTAGAGATTTTAAGGATGATATAAGAATTAGAAATAATAAATAAATATTATGAATTAGATCCAGGT
Source organism: Heloderma suspectum (assembly GCF_057233095.1). NCBI lineage: Eukaryota > Metazoa > Chordata > Lepidosauria > Squamata > Helodermatidae > Heloderma > Heloderma suspectum. The sequence goes on from NC_139460.1 coordinate 250,404,614, forward strand.
TGACTCAACACAGGCTGCCAGTTTTAGGACGTGTGAATTTGGTAAATGTGGATGAAGATAGTGACTGGGTTATAAACTCTTCAATAATTCAAAATGAATCTGGACATGTCTGCACATCAGATTAACTAATTTATACTTCATACAGTCCTGTTCGCATTGTTTGAGCATCTTGAATAATGCTAAAAACATGTAAGCTGGGCTTATGGTTGACCTTACACATCTCAGACATACATTTAACAGTTGTGTTCTTGTGGCTTATTTATAGTTCTTACATATGTCATATGTTTAATGTTTGTACCCTAGAGAGATTACAGTTTAATTTAAGTATTAATAAATTAGTTTGAAGTCTTCATTGCCACCCCGTTTTGTGTTTCTTGGTGTGGTGCAGCCTCTTTTCATTTTGTGTAGAAGAGGCAACAGGCTATAGTAAGAATAAAAACCATAAGAAGATTACATGTTACTGCTTATATATCTACACTATACTCTGGTCACAGTAACCTGAAAAAATATCAGTTTTATCACCCCACTTTAGTTTTGATCATCAAATGTTTTTAGCATGCCTTACACTGCTACAGCATGGTGTTCTCTTTAGTTGTTCAACGTTAAAGGCAAAGCTGAAACCTTTTAGCTGTAATGAAGGGGTTTACAAGGTTCCTAATCCCTGTACCCCACCCCGATTCTCCAGTGATCCTGCTGAAAGCTTTAAAACAAGCCACAGCACTAACATGGGGCAGAGCCTGTCGAACATGCTGATCTGCTTATGATTACTCTTGGCCACTGTAAAACAATCACACTCCTCAAGTGAATCAAGTCTGTAGCAACAATGGTGTTATTGACTTGTTGCTCCAGCTCTATTTAGTTATTACCCTCGAGGCCACAATCAATAGACTTTGCACCAAGTCAGCTTAATAAGTCCCAGGCTTTCGCTGGAGCTTTGCCAGAAACTGCAAGAAAATCTATGGCAGTCAAACACTTCAAGTATGAATAACAGAGGAGGCTGTAATGACAGCTGTATAAATTAATTAACAACAAATGTTCTGATTCTAAAGATGACGTTAATGTTCATTTAGCTTTATTTAGGAAACTGCAGACAGGACAACAGAAACATAGCTTTGTATTTTAATTTTAAAATATTATTGGCCTGGGTAAAAGCAAAGCAAACAAAGCCCTTTTGTCATAGAATACTTTGTTGAAATGTCTCGATGGCTGGATTTTCCCAAAGTTTACCATCATTTTATGACTATTTGATTACAAGTTCAGTCCTGGATTTTAAAAGCAAACAAGCTCTAGAGGACATTTGGGACTATTTGCAGAACTGATTTAAGTATTTTAATTTAGTAAAAGTCTACTATTGAAGATTTGTTTTCCAGATTTTTTCCTATGTTGAGATGTGGAATTCTTGTTGTCATAAAGCAATTAAAACTAAAATGAAGAATGTTAAAAATCCATCTATTTTAGAATTAAATGAAGGCTTAGAAATGAAGGCTGTTCACCAATATTTTGTAAGCTATTTTACTTCTTCATGTACAAAGAAAATATTTTGCAAACTCAGCAATGAGATGCCCCAAATAGTGTCCCAACACATTGAACCTATTGTAGAAACAGCTGAAAACCAGCTGAAAACAAAAAGAACCTTCCCGTTAGACTTTGAAACAAATGTAACAGATCCATTAGGTTCTAAGAATGTCTTTGTCACACCACAGGTACTTTCTAGAAGCATTTGAGTCATGTAATGGGGGTCACTGTTTTAGTGGAAGGCAACAAACCAAGGGTCAGTTAGCCTACTGTTCTGGCACTTCACAGCAAAGGCCAGCTGTTAGGTTAACCTTTGGGTACAATGTCTGTTTTTTTGAGGTGCTAGATATTTTCCCTTTTGAAGAAGACTGGGGCAAGAGGGATAACACTGCCAGTATGGAACACAGGAAGCTGTCAGAACATTACTCCATCTTGCTCAGTAGCAGTCCATCTAGTCTACACTGACTGACAGCAGTTCTCCAGGGTTTCAGATAAGAAACTTCCCCAGCCTTAGCTGATTATGCCAAAGATTGAACCTGGGTCTTTTTGCATGCAAACCATGTGCTCCAACACTTAGTTATCATCTGTCCCTGAGCACCTGGAAATACTGCCACCACTAGTCTCCTGTCTCAATGCTTCTCAAAAAAGTACTGATGCATCTATGTTATAGTGGATGCGAGAACATCCTTTGGCTTTATTCAGGATGGCTTTGCCATGATGACAATCTACTTTACATAGTTCTGAGAACAGACAGGAATTTTCAGGAGAGTAGTATTTGCGGCAGGTCTCCTTATATTCCTAGATACAAGATTTTGTTCAAGTTAATCATATTGATATTTATTTACAAAAAAAATATACCACTTCTCAGCTTTCAGAGGTAATATAAAACATTCATCCCCTTTTCTCTGCAGATCAGTGGCATGCTAGCTATGTGAATGTGCTGTATTAAACTGCCCAAAGAATCGTTATTGTATTACTGGACCATAGCTATGAAGTAAAGTAATGCTAAGCAGACTGGTCTGCTTGAATGAATACGGGATGTATTATGGTCAACTGACAATGAAAGCCTACACTTATAAGTAGTAAGTAGCCTGGATCAGAACAAGGTCCATCTGGTCCAGCATCCTATTTGTCAGATACTACTGGGAAGCCCTGAGAGATGTGGGAAGCCCTGAGAGCCACCTGGAGATGTGGTCCTGGCTACAGCACCAGTTCCCTAACCATGTAGATGTTAGGAAGTACCAGAGAGGAAGGATTTCCAGGTGTTCATATTTCCATATCTGATTGTCTGGCTTTTATGGGGCCTGATGGCTACATAAAAACAGACAAAAACTTTCTAGTACTACTGAACGATTATTACAGCGGATCAGCTTACTACATCCTGCCCAACTGCAAGCACTGTCACGACTGCAGGATCATGCAACTGGTGGCTGGACAGGGAAGAGGTAGAAGACTAGACTCTTACAGTACGAATAGTTCATAATTTAGAGAATTCCTTTATTTGGAACAGTAGCTAACCTTATCTTAAAAGTTTGTAATTTGGAGACATACTCTAAAATCACATGGGGCTGTTAGAACTGAGGAAGTCCTGAGGCTGCTGCACAAACTGTTCACTGATTCTTGAGCTAAGTGTTGTGTTTTATGTCAGTCTTCATACTGACATGGTATGGTCATGGACCCAAAATTATTACAGCTATTCCACAACTTTTTGGGACAAAGAAATTGTTATTTGCACTTCTCAGGTAGCAATACAGTTTCACTGAGGAGACATTGTTAGTTATTGTATCTCCAAATGATTAATTAAATCATAACAACACTTCTCCCTTGATCATTTATATTTTTGTACATATACTTGAGGAAATATGGTAGTTCTGAGAAATGCTGCTACTGGAAGGTGAAGGTGCCAGTATACTATGTCACTCTTTTAGATCATCAGTGCACTTTTGTTCTGTATTATTCCTGGAAACATTGCCTTTGCAATGCAGCTTTGGAACACTGAAATAATGGTACTAACTGCAGGGAATAGGCAATGGGAGCCAACTATCCATGAGCCAGTAAGGCTTGGGTTTGCTAAAACTTTAGAAGACAATGCCATGTAATTTTGGTGGCTTTCACCTCCTCAAATAGCCAAGGCATGTTTTAGAGGGACCTACAGAGAAGTAGCGGTCCAGAACAGTCTAAAGAAAAACTACGGCATCAGTTAACTATATCATTTTAGGAGATTAATGAAGTACAAGAACTCAGCAGTACAAAATCATGTAACACTCCAAAGACTTTCCTTCCACATGACTTCCAAATCTGATGCAAGTCCTTCCATCCTAGGAGATTTTTCATCTGTCATTGTATGGTAATGAACTTGAAACCCACCAGGGAACTTCTGTGACTTATCTTTCACTCCATACATGCAAACACAGATATCCTTACTTCTTCCCACCACCACAATAAAGAAGCCAAGTGGGCTTACTTCTTCTACTGCAGACCCAGAAAGGCTGGGTACCCTTAAGGCAGGGGTGGGCAACTTGTGGCCCTCCAAACGTTTTGGCCTACAACTCCTATCATCCCTGACCATTGGCTATGCTGGCTAGGGGTGATGGGAGTTAGAGGCCAAAACATCCTGGGGGACTACAAATTGCCCACCTGTCTTAGGGGATCTTCAGCAAGGGAAAGTGTTAGGAAGAAATCATGCAATGGAAGAGGCACATGGATCCCAGCAAAATTTGTAGAAAAGCTGCGATTGTCAGCTATAATTAAGAGAAAATGTTAATCTATATTCATTGAACATCTTGGGTTAATTGGCCCTAGAAAAATACATTTTAATAAAAGTATTTAAATCAAATACTCTAGAGTAACTTTTGGGTGAAAGTATTTACATTGGCAAAAATTAAGTTCAGCTGTGCATTATCTGTGTTTATTTTCCTTGTTTAAGGCAATAATATAGCACAGTATGTCATGCGCAAACCAACAAAGACACAGAGCGCTTTCATTCTGAATTTTCTCTATGTCTGCAAAGGACTACCTGGTATATCATATCGATAATAAAGGAGAAAAGTAGCAAAAGGCTGTGGAATTAATAATGGATCTCATGGTGACAGATTTCACAATCAGGTTCAATGTGTTTAAGAGCCGTCCACATACACTGGGCACAAAAACAGGTCTTGCTGGGTGTATGGTGGTGGGCACATCCACCGCATATGACGTTCCATGTGGCTATCCCATCTATTATGACTGGGAAAAGTCTCATTGCAGTGGGAAAAAATGAAGTCACCCCTCTGAGAGACTTCACCAAAGCATTAATCTCTGTCAAACATTTCTACAACTAATTACCTTTGACAAACTTCCATTTAAAAGTCATGTGGCTTGCTGGCTTGACTGAAGTTGTGGTAGTGGTAGTACCTATCAACAACTCTTTGGAATCTTTGAGAAATCATCCACTCCCCTGGTCTTTACGTAGTTTGCTCCAAACCTCCTTCATCATGATAGAGTGGCTCAACCTAATCTAAATGTTTTGATCTATTACAAATGTGGAGGATTAGATACTGGCACAAAAAGGCAGCTGCTTTCAAGCACTGTGTTTAAATGACCTCTGTCGCACAGCATGGGAGCAAAGGACTCAGGCTCTGGGATAATATGTGAAGAGAAACTCAAAGCCTGCTTTTAAATGACTGAATTAAGCTTGATGTTACTCACAAACTGATACATTTCCTCAACAGTCTAATCTTATCTAATGAGTTTTTCTTTAGTACAGTATATATGCAACATAAAATCCTTTTAACAAAAATAAATATGACAGTATCTAGAACATGGGTAGGCAAGCTGGTGCCCTCCAGATGTTTAGGACTTCAACCATAATCCCTGACCATTGGCCTTGCAGGCTGGGGCTGATGGAGTTGTAGTCCAAAATATCTGGAGGGCACCAGGTTGCCTATCCCTGATCTAGACACACGCATACATTTTGTTAAAAATATTGGAATTTTTTAACAGCGTAATTAAAATTACAAACATACATGATATTTTCATTTTAAATTGCTTCTAGGTAATACCACTTGAACTGTAATGCTATCCAGAGTGCTATCTATTTATTTAAAGAATTTTAGGTTGGAATATTTCAGGTTTGTATCACCTGAAAGTGTTCAGAGGGAGGAATTTTAAGGAGAACTAAGTAGCAAAATGAAACATCGAGGGTATCTTTGTGTAGCACTATATCAACCACCTAGCTAATAAATATAATCATATCAACTCAGCTGCAGCAGGAAGGATGAAAGAAAATAGCTGGATGCACTCTCTGTCACCCCCCTCCACATCAGCGATTCTGCAAAAAGCAACAACACTGCGCTGTGTGGTGCTGTAGCCTCTGGACTGCCTGAAACAGGACCTGGTACCTTCAAATCTTGCAAGAGAGGCCTCAGTCAGCCAGCCAGCTTTGAAGTCCTGGAAAGTTTGAAAGCTTTCCAACTTTCCCCAGTTTTATTACTATTGCTGATCTATGGGTGCTTCCCAACAGATGGCTCCTAACACAAAAAATTCTCATTTTTCTTCTGCTGTAAGCGACACATGGATTTGCATCTGACTTTCCACACTATATAGGGATAGTATGCATTTTCTGTGTGCACATATAATTATGGTCCATCCATACCATAGAATCATAGAATAGTAGGGTTGGACAAGGCCATTGAGTCCAACCTCCTGCTCAATGCAGGAATCCAGTTCCCTTACTGCTGCTCTTCTGTCTTTTTAAAAGATGTGTGAATTTGATGTGGGCAGCTGAATCTATCACAGCTCATACCCTTTGCAGTGTGCACCATTTTTAATCACCCATTTTTAAAAGTGATCTTTTAAGTAGCAATGAGATGCTTATAAATATATGGGGCTGTTGTGCTTCCACTGATTCCGTTGTGCAAGTGGGACCCATCACTTGCACAACAGGGAATAGTGCTTCATAAAGCAAGACCTGAAATGAACTGAGATACTCATTTCTGGATCTGATCAGATTGGCAGAGCTTTGTTAAGTGAGCTCTACAGACCTGCCCCATTCCAGAAACAAACGTTTCCTTTATCCAAAGTGCTAAATCCCTGTTGTGCAAGCAGTGGGTCCCACTGGTGTTTGGGCAGATTTTTTTTTCATCATTTTAAAAATGTATATATTCCATTATAGTATTAATTCTATAACAATCTTTAATTTAAGTGGTATTTCGCTTTTAATTTTAAAAAATGGCCAGAAAAATGCTATAATTCTACTTCAGGGTGGATAAACTCTGGCCCTCCAGACGTTTTGACCTACAACTCCTATCAGTCCTAGCCAGCATAGACAATGGTGAGGGCTGATGGGAGTTGTAGGCCAAAACATCTGGAAGACAACAATTTTGTCACACCTGTGCTACTTAAAATACTGATTAAAAATAAAATAAACAGGTGATAAAAATGTTCCCCATTGCAAAGATTATACTGAATATGTGTTAAGCTATGTTCACCTGCCAAATAGGTCACTGCCCTCATCAAAGCCACTCCTCATAAAAAGACAGAGGAGTAGTATGAAGGGTATCTACACCTGTGAAGATTGCATTAGTCTTCCATCCTTCCCGAAAATTCAGACTTTCTCTTGTAAGAAAAAGATGGAAGGAGAACTGGGAAAACATGGGAGGATTACAATTGGGTGATGATATTGTGTGGACCTCCCATAAATGGTGAGTGAATGAGCCATGGCAATTCCACATACATCCTCATCTGATATCACAACCTACAGTATGTGAACATTTAGCTCATAAAATATGTGAAACACAAAACATTATGCATCTTATCCAATAGTGGCTTTGTGCTAACAGAAAGCGGGCCACCCAATTTTTGCTGATTCTCCCTTCCTACTGCAGCCACCCATGCGCTGTCTCATACTGTTTCAGAAGGTCCCCAGACCTGGAGGAGCAGCTTTTCAGGGATTCAAGAAACATGGCCCCCCAGCTTGCATGAGCAAAAATGCAATTCGCTAGTGGAAAGCCACCACTGCATACAACCCAATGGTTGCAATCTTATATTCACGTACCTTGGGGTAAGCTCCACTGAACACCTTGGCAGTTACTTCTGAACAGAAAACTACAGAATTGCGCTGTATCTGAATTAAAACTGAAACTGAAACCAGGAGAATGGAAAATGAGGATCCGTTCAAGCAACTTCTGAAAGCACCCACTTTTACAGGACTTCAGCTGCTCCAGGCTATATGCAAAACCAAGTACTGGAGTGGAATGTATGTGCTGAAGACCACTGCTTCACATGGGCAGCCCATCACTCTGCTGTGTTGCAGTGGAGCATGTCTGAAACATCGTGAATGGATATTAATTAAAGAGAGGCTTTGTATTTCAAATGCAACCAAACAAGTTTAAAATAAACCTTAATTAGTTCCATCTTACTCAACTATTTGGAGAAAATAAAATAATTTTTCCACAATGAAATAATGGAAATTAAGTTGAGGTTTCTGATTTTTACAAAAGCCTGAAGCTATATACCTCATGAATAATTCTATAGCTAGCGCTCAGATCTATACAAAAGCTAATATTCATGCCTAGGACAGCTCCTAAAGTGTTGATCCAACAATATAAGCCAGTATACCCTTTAGGACGCTCATCTAAGAGAGCACAAGTTTGCATTGTATTGAAATGTGCAAGTTTTTCAGTTTTCTCAAAAGGTTTTCCAATTAGGCTTGACAAGGCCAGACCCTAAGATAGCTTCTTTGCCTTTAAGATTTACATATTCACAAATTCTGCAAGATTTCTGCACCACTATGACTGTAAAAGTGACTTCTGTCAAAATCTTCCCTTCTGTGGAAAATTGTGAAAGAAAAGTGTACCTCATCAAAGTCTGGATCCTGCCAAAACAACCTGCCCTTGCTTTAAGATTTTCTGCCAAGCCCTTTCTCCATGTGCCTCCTTTATATGAGCAAACAAGGAACGGTCTTTCTTGGCAGCAGTGCCTTAGTTATGGAATGCCCTCTCTAAAGAGGCTTATCTGGTGCCTACATTGCAATCTTTTCAGTGCTGGTCAAAAAAGTTCTATTCTACCATGCATTTTAATTTCTTGTAAACGTTTAAATCTTAAGGATTTTATTGCTGTTTCATTGTATTGTGATACAACTGCATACCGCCCTGAAATCTTGATAGGATGAAGACCAATATATAAATGTTTTCCATATAAATAAACAAACAACCCTATCTTAAGACTACACACACTTCCACCATCTACCTTATTATTGTTAACAAGTTTAAGGAAACATAATGAATTACACACACAAACTTATATAAAGATTTACAAGAGAAACTTCAATGGTATCAGATTGTATCTATAATGAAGGTGAATTTGCACCAAGGGGACAGAACAGTAAGGCCCTAAGTACCCTGTCCAGGCTCAAACAGTGAACTGGAATGTAACATGCTTTCAGTCTGTGACTTAGGATAAAAGTGTGACCTGGAAGATCCCAGTGAGGACTGAGGCACAACACAATGCCTAGAATGACACATCACACCTAGTCTTCCAAATTAGAGTCATCTTAATATGCTTCTCAGGGTACAAACAACAACCCATTGAATTCCTGCAGCAGAATACCAGGAAGATTTGATAAGAAGGGAGGGCTGTTAAGGAGACTAATATCGGCATAGACCTCAGGATAAAAAAGCAACACTGTATGATTATATACAGCATTTACTGTAGAGGTGAGAACACACGTTTTAACAAGTTCTGCTGAATTCAATATGAACACTTCTACAGCAACATGAGTCAAATGAGGCTAGAGAGCTTTAGATGGGTATTATGGGTCCTTGAGGAAAACAATGTCTAGCGACGGGTGGTGGTGAGAAAGCCTCAAAAGGTTGGATGATACTGCACATATGCAATCATTTTCAGAAATATCCATTTATACTTCCTCACATCCCAGATCAAGTCTGGCACCCAAGGGAGTAACTTCTGTTTTCAATCACCAGGTAAATTACATACTTTCAGCCTTTTCTAATTTACCGCTTAATCTGTTATTCCTCTGAATTGTCATATGTCACATTAAAGAAGTACTTAAGTCCTATTCAGGAGTTCTATATGTGGATTAATCAAACATGTGACGAGAGGGAGCACTCCAGTCCCATCCCTCTCTCATTGTATTTGTCTCCCTCTACTCTTGGAGGAGGACTGTCTGAAGAGGAGAGTCTCTTGTAGCTATGGAGGCTCTCCATGCGAGCCAGAACCCTAGACAATACAGTTCAATATGCACAGGCCTGAAAAAACTATGATACCCTGTAAAATCAGGCAGTAGGAGTCACAGTTTATTGGCTGACACAAGTTGGGCAATCTGTGCAGATGTGTTAGTTGCATGTTACAGCCAACTAGTGGAGGCAAATTGGGTCTGACGGAAAGGGCAAGCACAATCTTGCAGTCCCAAATACTGGAATAATAATGGCAGAGCACCACACTAAATAAGGTACAAGCTAAGGGTTAATTTAGAGCTTTAAAGCAGTTAGTAAGCACAGTAACAAACCTCACTCAGAATGCAGAGCTAATTAACAGCTCTTGATGCATCAGAGACCCTTGTGGGTAAACAGGGGTCATGAGCAGAAGGGATTTTTGCCTAGCCACGAGATAGAGCCACATAAGTTTCTTTCTTAGTCTGGGTTTCGTGTGTATAAAAAGATTAGCATGTTCAGTATGTTCTGTAGTAATAGTGGTTTCATTCTATTTCAAGCCTGTCTTGATTTGCCTCCTTAACCTTCTTTATGACTCAGTAAAGTTAGCCAAGTTCTTCACTTTCTGGATTCAGTCTGCTTTATTCAGCCACTTCTGCTAACACAAAATGCATTGGGTGAGGAGCTGTAACTCAGGTGTACAGCTCATGCTTTCCATGCAGAAGGTCCCAGATTCAATCCCTGGCATCTCCAGTTAAAGAATCATGTGGCAGGTGATCTGAAACCCCCCCAGCCTGAGACCCTCAAGAGCCAAGGCTGATCAGAGGAGATAATACAGGGACAGAGAAACCAATCGTTTGAAAAAAAATAAGGCAGCTTCATATGTTCATATATTAGGGCATTTTACCTAGTTTTCCTAATGTATAAAAAGACTTGTGTTTTGAAATAACTTTTTTATTTTATATGTTTTGCAACTTAAGAAGAATTCATCTACTCATAAGCATACTATTACACACAGGTAGTGTTTACATGCAGTACAATATTTCAAAGATATATGTAAGTAACTTAAGAGCAATCCTACTGGGATAGGCAGCTGCCTCTGAATTTGGAGATGACCGCTTGTCCAATGCAGGGCAGGAGCAGCAGCTTCAGCTGCCCTGCATTCACAGCTAGACAGCCAATTTCAGCTGTCTAGCTGTGGGAAGTTGGGGGGGGGGAGATGCTGGACGATGCATAGGAAGCATCGGAAAGGCATGTCCGCCCTCCCCGCCCCCAGGAATGGGGGCGGAGAAAAATGCCCCATTTTCGCTGCTCTGCACTCCTCTTACAAGCGTGGGGCTGATCCGCGCTGCCTTTGAGGCAGCGTGGGAGCGGGTGGAGGTTGGTTCTCAGGGAACTGATCTCAGAGTGTGGGCTCGGCCATCTAGCCACTGACTAGCGGCCACAGGATTGCGCTCTCAATTAATAATTTTAGACAGAAGAACTCCTCATACATGAAGTATATGAGGAGTTTGACAGTGGACATATTTTTCAGTTAGGTTCACGCCTTGCTGTAATAGTCTGCATATTTCTACTAATGGCATTTGCAACAAGTGCTCCTTATTGATATTTCCTCCAATCTTCTCTTCATTTCTCTTCTTTTAATTCAAACTTAAAATTATTTTTGAATCAAAGAGAGAAAATGCATTAATAATTACATGTAGAGAAGGAATAATTGAGTATGCACTAAAGCAAAAATTATTTTAAAACAAACATGTACATAGTAACATGCATAGTAACAGCATTGCTAATATAGAAGAATATTGACAACAGATTAAAACAAAGGGAGGAAATTAAAAGCCATTGCTAATTCTATAAATTTCTGAAGGTAAAAATAAAGAAAATAATGTAAACTATAAGGTATAAATAGTAATACAGAGCCTAGACTCTATGTAAGAATGGGACTAGTATGGAATGTGGAATCAGGGGGATTCCAACTCCTTTTCAAACCATGTTCTTCCAAGTAGAATAATGTCACATTCCCCCCTCCTCATCACACTTTGGTGAAGCGGGTATCCTGTGAACTACAGCAAAGACTGCACAAGTGAGCTCCATCTGCAATAGCCAGCAGTGTAGGTGGTAATTTTCTTTTCTCCTCTTGCTATTAAGCTCTCAAAAGACTGGTCAACTCTGATGTGAACGGTCTCTGCACAGTTGTGAGTGATGATAGACCGGGCTAGGGACAGAGAGAGGGGGAGTGGTAAATGCAGGCAGGTTTGAAATGCTTGGGTGTACAAGTTACTATTTCAAGTGTTACTATTCCTCAAGGAGAAAATTCCCACACATTTCTGGTTAGTTGAGGAGACAGCCTAATGACTTTTATAAATCACTGATGAAGATCACAGTTCATCAAGGCACAGAAGAAAGAAGTAACTATAAAAACCTATGTCACCTTTCCCAGGGGGTAGGAGGCCCTCAGAAGTATAGACCTGAAAGCCATCTATTCTGAGAACAAGTGAGGGGGACAGCAAGAGGTACAAGTTTAAGAAAAGCAAGAAGATACCAGCTGAGGTGCAGATAAATCAGACAGACAACAGTGTTGCTTCTGCCCTGTTAGCACCACTTTCCTTGTGTGGAAACAGTAATGACCTACCATTTACTTTTCTGGTGCAAAAAGCAGCTGAGTCAACTTATCAAGTGTGCTTTTGCTAGCTTGGGTGTATTATTGTGCTGTTCAGAAAGAAAGCTAAATAGATAGTTGTAGCTCCTTATCTCTCATGGCTGCTGAACTTGAGCATACACTGTCTCACTCCACCATCTTTGATAAGCAAAATGATGATGCTTTAATGAGCTTAACTGTACATTCCTTATGTTCATGCTTTGTTGCTAACCAGCTTCTTCAACATTCAACAGTTTACTTCCCGCTCTGCTCTTTCTCCCAATCTTTAACTCGAGCAGCATAATTATTCTCTTGTAAACAGCCTCCCCCCGACCTCCATCTCCTTTCTATATTACTGTAAATGGGCATCTTTGAAAAGAGGGTGGTAGGCAGCTTTTGGTACAGTGGTTACCAAGGATCCCTTCATCAAAGGAGCCTTTGTGAGCATGCTCTGGAATGAAGCCAATCAGATCATCTTGCTGTCTGTCTGAGGAAAATTCACCCTGGTATGCAAGCCAAGTCAAGCTCTGTAGACAGGGTGACTGCACTCCTAGTTTAACCTGTCTTAGCTGAATGGAAAAAAAAGAAAGAAAGAAAATGCTACTAGGAAAATTACCTGTTTGGCTCCAGACTGAATTAACTTGTTAATATATAAGTATGTTTATTATTTCCCCTTAAAAGTAACTGCATCTCAAATCTATTCATTAATGTTATCTGGTCAGCCTGCTTGAAATATGAAAAACTGTGCAAATGCAATAAGGCTAAACTGCCTGCAGGCAGGCCATAATGTATTTTCTAATTGTATGACAGAAAAAATACAGTGTTATTAACAAATGACAGGGCAGCACACCATTTTCTTATCCTGAGTTAGACCAAGCAGGAGAGATTCATGCTTGGTTTATGACTTCATGTCAGCTCTCCTCATTCACTTGGCTACTAATCCCTGAATTCAGACCAAGACTGTTAGGAAGGGCTGTGTGCACTTTATATATCCCGGTCTAGAATGTGGAAAGGTGTGCAACATTTAGCTGAAAGATCACATTTCATTGACATTAACATGAGAAACAATTTGCTAATCTATGTGGCTGTGTAGAAGAGTTGGAAAGTGTGTGAACTGTAGATTCTGAGGACAGTGGAGCCAAAGGCAAATTTCCAGTAATTCAGGGGAAGGCAGGGGACTACTCTACCTTCTGTAGCTCTCTGTTCCACATTCAACTCATTCTTCTTTGCTCGACTTATCTTTTCTACCTTCTTGCCTATACAGTTCACTTCTTGACTTCTGTAAACATTACAGTCAGAATGGTGTAAACTGCATACTTTGCATAACGTATTATATGACTAATTCATTTTTGTTGCAGTCCTAAAAGGAAGTGGTCATTCCTGAAGAGTGTTAGGGCTATTTCTAGTTACCTAATACAGGATATTTCATCTCAGATAACATTGTTCCCAAGGCGATGCTTTCAGTTGAACTTGGATTTCATTGCAATGGGATAGAGGGGATGCAGCACTATAGAATGTCTTGGATGGGAACAGAATTCCATTTGCTTTTCCCATCCCAGTAGAATAAATCATGTTTGGCAGTCATGTGTTCTATGGGATTCATCTCTCTCCCCACCCCACCTCCAAATTTGGATTTAGAACATGAGATGGTACATAGCTGAGGGTTTTTGTTCTGAAACTTGTTTTCTTCCTCTTCCAGAGCCAGCTGTAATCCCTTTTGCCAGCCCACCCTATCTCTGCAACTTTCTCAAATTTCTCTTAAATACCTCTCCCTCCTTGTGGTTTCCTTCTGCTCTCTGCATCCTCTTGACTTCTGCTTTTCTCCTTTTAGAAACACCTTGTAAGTGCCAGAAAGGAATTTCCTAACACTTTGTCTTGCTTTAAGCAAGTGATAATAGGAACAATACAGAATTATATTGGGGAAACTCTTGACAAAATGGTAGAATTTAAATGAGCATGTGCTTTTTTGCTGTTTGGAATGTGTCCACTATATATGTTTCCTCTTCTAATTTTAGACAACAAATTAGGTGAGACTATAGTTTCAAACTAATAATCCTAAGAGATTATGAAGTGTAGCCAGCTATGAAGCAAACTGGCACCAGGCAGCAATAGTATTTACTCTGTGGAACTACTGTTTTGCTTCTGAAAGAAGATTAAAGATACTCTCACATGTACCAGGTTGGAACTGCTGATGCTGGCGCAGTAAGTGTTCAAAGACTGTTTATGTAAAGAGCTCCCTGCGACTGTCATAGTCTTGATGCAGCTGGGTGACCTGTATCTGCTCCAGATTGGCCAGACGGACACTCTTGTCCCAATACAGTAGCCCCTTGGAAATGCAATGGCTCTGTTGCACACATGTGGCTCACTAGCACTAAACTGCAAGGTTAATGAAGAAGAGGTAAATTTGTCCTTGCAAAAGGATGTGTGTGTGTGAAACTCCCCCCCCCCTTCCTGCCACTATGCTGAAACGGGGAGGACTGAACATTCAGGATTCCAGGTATGCAGCAGACTACTTGCAGGGCACTGAGTTGGATCACATGGGGAAAGGGGGAGGCTGGCTTTCTGTAAACCCATCTGGCTGAAATTTTGGTTATACTCATGGTGAAGAGAATCCGTTGGTAGGCACTCAAGTGAGTACCACAAACCAAACCCCACCATGTAAAATACAACATTGTATGAATGGCTTAATGATCTCTAATTTCCTTTAGTATCTGAATTAATGCTGACTGCCATATTTCTTTCCAAAGAGGGCAAAGCTGAAAAGATATCTAATATTATTAAGTTATGGTCTGGATTAGTGGACTATACAATGTTTCCAATTGTAAAAAAAAAACAGGATAATTTCACAAGGCCATGATTCGCTGTTTCCATCTGCTCTTTGTGTAAATGAGAATAAATATGTCTGCTTAACAGTATATATCAACATCTTTCATGTGAATGTGCTGGGGGATATGTTTTGTAGTCTTCCTAATCAAAATACATATTATGCCTTCAATATTAAAAACAGAAGGAATTTGTCAGCAGCCTTTGAAGGTTAAATCCACAGGGTAGATCTCAGAATGGATGATTCAAGGACAGCCAATATTCTAAGAACCCAATCAAACCACAGTGTGTTACTATTTATGTCCAACCTTGCACAGAACATTCCAATACTCATTTTCTGGAGACATACCAGTGCTTGAGATGTTCAGACAAGCTAATGGAATGAACAATCCAAGCTATAATCAGGCTTTTTTACGACATTGGCAAATCTGTTCTCCTTTTTTCCCTTACCTAACTGTGGAATCAGTAGACTACTTAGTGTGCTGCATCAGGACAGCACAGTAGGAAAAGTGTTTCATGTGTCGACTGTCCAAACTGTAATGAAAAAAGCGAAGAATTAAGCAGGGTTGCATGTAGCTGCTGTGGTTGGCACAGAGCGGGTGTGGAGTTATGGAAATCAGATACACTGTCTAGAAACACCATTTTGGGAAACAAAGATGTACTTTGTGTGTTCACCAGAACACATTTTTTTGTCCACGACCCTTATTCAGAGAAGTTAGTGTAGCTGTGTTTTGCTACTGTCCCACAGAAAGATGAAAACAGGCAAGAAGCCTTGCATTAAACACACATGTTCCAGATGTCAAAGTATTATACTTCTTTTTCTCACAAGACAGATATTAATCGCTTATTGCTATATTCGTGTGTGTGTTTGTGTGTTGCTGCGTGTGCATGTACACACACACACACACACACACACGCATCGGGAGATGAGAAAAGAAATAGTAGAAACATGCAACTTTAGGTAAACATTATAACGGGATAAGTTTATCTTCAATAGCTTGTAAAAAAGCACAATCTGATCTATTGGTTTTTATGAAACAAAGGAGTTCTTTTTCCACAGCTTAGTTTACATTCACTATACTGCCATTTCTAAGCTATGTACAGTATTTACTTTTTACTAAGTTACGCAGCCCAAGCACCTGAATAAAATTAGACTTGACAAAACAGAATTTCTGGCTGCTCTCTGGAAATCCTAATTTAACCATACTATGCTCCTAGTCCCATCCCCTTACTCTCCAGATTCTTTACACTACCAAGTAGTGGGTCTCAGAGGACAACCATAATTACCTTTACAAACACTAGGAGTCATTTTGAAGTTTTAAAAAGTGCTGACAACCAGAATGATTTTCCTCTACAACTAATCTGTGTGTGTATGTGTACATCCATGACCCGAAAGTATATGTATACTATGAAGTATAGTATATGTATACTATGTGCTATCCATCTTTTCCCCTTCATAGATCACTGCCTTGTTGTGGTGAAGGGGTTTGCGTAACTCAGTGAAGCCATAAGCTATGCCGTGCAGGGCCACCCAAGATGGGTCATGGCAGAGAGTTCTGACAAAATGTGGTCCACTGGAGAAGGAAATGGCAATCCACTCCAGTATTCTTGCTAAGAAAACCCCAGGGAATATATCACAAGGCTAAAAGATATGACGCCGGAAGATGAGCCCCTCAGGTCGGAAGGTGTTCAATATACTACTGGGGAAGAGCAGAGCGTATTTCCAAGTAGTGCCAGAAAGAGTGAAGCGGCTGGGCCAAAGCCGAAAGGACACTCAGCTGTGGATGTGTCTGGTGGTGAAAAGAAAGTCTGATGCTGTAAAGAACAATATTGTTTAGGAACCTCGAATGTAAGATCCATGAATCAAGGTAAGCTGGAGGTGGTCAAACATGAGATGGCAAAATTGAACATCGACATCTTGGGAATCAGCGAACTAAAATGGACAAGCATAGGCGAATTTAATTCAGGTGACCATTATATCTACCACTGTGGGCAAGAATCCCTTAGAAGAAATGGAGTAGCACTCATAGTCAATAAAAGGATGGGAAAAGCAGTACTGGGGTACAATCTCAAAAACGATAGAATGATCTCAGTATGAATCCAAGGCAAACCATTCAACATCACAGTAATTCAAGTCTATGCCCCAACCACTGAGGCCGAAGAAGCTGAGGTTGATCGGTTCTATGAAGACCTATAACACCTTCCAGAACTAACACCAAAAAAAGATGCCCTTTTCATCATAGGGGATTGGAATGCTAAAGTAGGAAGTCAAGAAATCACCAGGATAACAGACAAGCATGGCCTTGGTGTACAAAATGAAGCAGGACAAAGGCTAATACAGTTTTGCCAAGAGAACACGCTGATGATAGCAAACACTCTTTTCCAACAGCACAAGAGGTGACTCTACACATGGACATCACCAGATGGTCAATATCGAAATCAGATGGATGATGTCCTTTGCAGCCAAAGATGGAGAAGCTCTATACAGTCAGTCAAAACAAGACCTGGAGCTGACTGTGGTTCAGATCATGAGCTTCTTGTTGCAAAATTTCAGCTTATATTGAAGAACCTAGGGAAAACCACTAAACCATTCAGGTATGACCTAAATCATATCCCTTATGAATATACAGTGGAGGTGAGGAATAGATTTCAGGGATTACACCTGATAGACAGAGTGCCTGAGGAACTATGGATGGAGGTCCGTAACATTGTTCAGGAGGCAGCAACTCAATCCATCCCAAAGAAAAAGAAATGCAAGAAAGCCAAGTGGCTGTCTGATGAGGCTTTACAAGTAGCTGAAGAAAGAAGGGAAGCGAAAACCATGGGAGAAAGGGGAAGATATATCCAACGGAATGCAGAGTTCCAGAGAATTGCAAGGAGAGACAAGAAGGCCTTCTTAAATGAACAATGCAAAGAAATCAAGGAAAACAATAGAATGAGAAAGACTAGAGATCTTTTCAAGAAAATCGGAGATCTCAAGGGAATGTTTTGTGCAAAGAAGGGCATGATAAAGGACAAAGAAGGCAGGGACCTAACAGAAGCAGATGAGATTAAGAAGAGGTGGAAAGAATACACAGAAGAACTATACAGGAAAGATCTGAATGTCCCTGACAGCCATGAGAGTGCGGTCACTGAACTTGAGCCGGACATCCTAGAGAGTGAAGTCAAGTGGGCCTTAGGAAGCATTATCCTAAGGCCCACTTGACTTCACTCTCTAGGATGTCCTTAGGAAGGGCAATGCCAAAGAGTGTTCAAACTACTGTACAATTGCGCTCATTTCATATGCCAGCAAGGTTATGCTCAAAATCCTACAAGGTAGGCTTCAGCAGCATGTGAACCCAGAACTACCGGAAGTACAAGCTGGGTTCCAAAAAGGCAGAGGAACTAGAGATCAAATCGCCAACATTCGCTGGATCATGGAGAAAGCAAGAGAATTCCAGAAAAACGTCTATTTCTGCTTCATTGACTACGCTAAAGCCTTTGATTGTGTGGATCACAACAAACTGCGGCAAATTCTGAAAGAGATGGGAGTACCAGACCACCTTACCTGTCTCCTGAGAAACCTGTACAAGGGCCAAGAAGCAACAGTAAGAACCGGACATGGAACAACCGATTGGTTCAAAATTGGGAAAGGAGTACGACAAGGCTGTATATTGTCACCCTGCTTATTTAACTTATATGCAGAGTACATCATGAGAAACGCTGGGTTGGATGAATCACAGGTCGGAATTAACATTGCTGGGAGAATTCTCAACAACCTCAGATACGCACACAATACCACCCTAATGGCAGAAAGCGAAGAGGATCTAAAGAGCCTCTTGTTGAGGGTGAAAGTGGAGAGTGCAAAAGCTGGTTTGAAACTCAACATTAAAAAAACGAAAATCATGGCATCTGGCCCTATCGCTTCCTGGCATTTAGAAGGGGAAGAAATGGAAGCACTGACAAATTTTGTTTTCTTGGGCTCCAAGATCACCACAGACGGTGACTGTAGCCATGACATTAAAAGACGCTTGCTCCTTGGGAGGAAAGCTGTGGCAAACCTAGACAGCATAGTAAGAAGCAGAGACATCGCCTTGCCAACAAAGGTTTGTATAATCAAAGCTATGGTTTTCCCAGTAGTAATGTATGGCTGTGAGAGCTGGACTATAAGGAAGGCTGAGCGCCGAAGAATTGATGCTTTCGAACTGTGGTGCTGGAGAAGACTCTTATGAGTCCCCTGGACTGCAAGGAGGTCAAATCAGTCAATCCTAAAGGAAATCAACCCTGAGTGCTCATTGGAAGGACAGATCCTGAAGCTGAAGCTCAAATATTTTGGCCACCTAATGCGAAGAGAAAACTCCCTGGAAAAGACCCTGATGCAGGGAAAGATTGAAGGCAAAAGGAGAAGGGGATGGCAGAGGATGACATGGCTAGATTGTATCACGATGCAATGAATATGAACTTGGGCACACTCTGGGAGAGAGTGGAGGAGAGGAAGGCCTGGTATGCTATGGTCCATGAGGTCACGAAGAGTCGGACACGACTAAACGACTGAACAACAACAATCCATCTTTGCTTCCTTTAATTGATTGGGTTCCTCCTTCATCTTAACCCCCCCTTTTATTCCTCCTAGACTTCTGTCTTCAATTCCACTTAACTCATTGACTGCACTAATTATCTGGGATATTGTCAAAGTGTATGTTCAAATGTTCTTGAATGTGCACCCTACATTTGTTTACACACCATACAATTTAAACCCATTTGTGCTTTGGTACAAATTGAACAGTCATCCCTGCTTTCTCATTCTGCATGGGACACAAATAGTTATCACTTTGAACAGTAACGATCAGCACTTGTGTATAAGACCAGCTCATCAACTAAATAACCTATGTAATATCCCAGTGTGGCCAGTACAACACACCTTATACAGCTATACTAGGAAATCTGCTCATTGGAAATTAAGCTCTCAGACCATAAGAGGCTATTCAGTTAGCTATTTTTTCCTTCAAAAAGAAAGGTAAATAAGGTTTCTCCCCCACTATTATCTACCCTACATCCCCAGATAGCACAATTAAATCTGACCTGATAAATGCACTTAGGGCCCTCAACATCTCCAATACCAGTCCAGCATATCAGCTTGCATTTGTTAGTACAAAACCTCCTTTCCTATCTTTCTTTCTGCCACTTCCATTCTCCTGTCACTTGGCTGGAATAAATGGTCTTGCTGGGCACTTCACTAGTCATTTTAGCAAACACAATTATTCGGCTGAAGATCAAATGTACATCACAAGGCCAAATTGATTAAGTTGAATGTAAAGGCTCCTTGTTTACCCAGCAAGACACCTCTTGTTTTCCAAATATGGGAATGCCAACCATTACACACTGTCATATACTTTGAAACCTGATAAAGAAAATGATTGCAAAAACCCAAATCTAACTACCTGGGGCTATTAGAGGCTGATCATATTTTCATACAAATACCTATGAATACTTTATGTGGAAAAGCTTTAATGTCTACTTTCACATCTCTTTGGTATCCTCAAGCTGAGTAAGAAACAACAACTTTTGCTCCATGGAAATGAGCTTGTGTGCACTAATTAGAAAATAAAATGTTCTTAGCTTTTCCTCGCAGGACTACAAGAAATTCTGGGGAGATGAATTTATCAAAAGGTTAGATTTAGGTGTAGAATATATTTTTTTTTTAATCTTCTGGAAGATCAGAAAGCTTGATCTGATTTTTACTCTAGAATACCCACTGACCCATTAACACATGGACCTTAACACAAAAAACTTGTTTCAGGTAAACAGGCAAATAATTTGTAAGTATGCATTAGAGTCTAAAATCATAGAAAATGTGTATGCTGCATCTCAGTTTATTTGAAGGAAATTTAACATAGCTGTTGGCCTTTTTCTGGAAGGTCAAGCTCACAGTTTCTATATTTTACCTCACTTAACTATTAAATGCCCAGGATAAAAGTCAACACCACCCCTTTTAAATTAAATTGTTCACTGTAGAGTTAAAGCTGAATTTGAGTGGCCTTCAAACTGCAGTTGCCAGTTTTACCTCAACTAATCCACTATTTATTTTACCTCTCTACCAATATTTCCTAATAAAAAGGCAGCCACTGGGTAAAATTATGGTGCTACACCAAAAAAATACAATAGTAAAAAGCAAACATAAAATATGCAACTGGAGCTAGCTCTTTCAACTTCAGATATCTCCATAGTACTCCCTCAAAATTTGAAATTATTAGAGTCAGAACAGAACAGGAAGAATAGAAACATCTCTCACTTGGAAATTAGCAATCTCTACCCCTTCTCCATATGTAGAGCTAATCTGCACTTTTAAAAAAAAGATACTTCAAAGTCTGGCACACCCAACACACGGCATGCTCCCCATCCCATTGTCCTAATGCTATTTCTCCCTCAATATTCTGTTTTTCCCCCAGACTACTTTTATTACTTTTTTTCTGGTGACTGCAGTTTCTCTGCACTACTGAGTTATAGGTAGTCCATTCTAGAGGTATTATAACTCTTACCAGTAGGAATGGCTTTAAAGCTGTAGAATCTGTTTCCCTTTCCTTATTCTTACCTTTGATGTTGGGCAGAGGGGAAGGGATTTGGAAGCAGGAAATCCATGGTTGTACATCATTTCCTCTCCTTCAACAAAGTGGCTGGTCAACTTTTTGGAAGGGGCAGTGCGGGAGGCTAATCTTCCATGCACACCTACACAGCTGCTCAGCAGTGAAAAACCGATAACCATACAACCCTTCTATTTAAAAACCTGTACTGCTGCACAGCCGCGCAGGTGCAGATGCATTTCTGGTCTTTAATATAACAAAATATGAAATGACAGCATGATATCCCACTTTTCTAACAATTGCAGCCCTATACTGTGGCTTGCACTCATGCTGTAAACATAAATGATAAACCACTGTGTTTACAGCAAGACCGTTCAAATTCCTCCTTTTCCCACAATTGCAACACTTGATGTATGTATGTATGTATTTATTTGATTTATTAGCTGCCCATCTGGCCGGCTCCCTGGCCACTCTAGGCGGCGTACAATATTAATAACATGAAATACAACAAATTTACATAATCAGCTTAACAAAACAACATAACTATGCATTGCTGTGTGGACTTGATCATGTTATAAACACACTGGATACTCTATTGCGCTGTGTTCATTAACATTTGACCAGAGAGCAGCAATTAGATGGAAAAAAATACTGACCAATGGTTAATCCACATCACTCTTAGTGAATTTATGGGAAAGCTATCATACATTTCACTGTGATCAAGTAACATACTGCTCCATTAAACTTCGAAGGGTCATGAGAACGTGCCTTTGTATGTAGTTCTACCTTATACTGACATTGCAAGCAACCATTTGCCAGGCATAAGTCTAAATATAGGGCAATATTCAAGCCTGCCTGCGTGCCAGCAAGACCAACTGCTAGAAGTTCTACACGCTCATTTCCAGAATGGGGCAGGTCAGCAGAGCTTGCAGAAGGAAGCTCCACTGACCTGTCCTGATCCAGAAACAAGTGCAAACGCTAGTTTCCAGAGTTACTTTTAGAGCTGCTAGCTTTCTGTTGCATGAGGAGTGGGTGCCACTACCACCCTTAAACACTGTAAGCATTCATTTCTGACCAAACATCAGGTTTTGTAAGGCTAAATCTAAATTTTGCAAAGCAAACAGCAATCCTCGAAAAAAAATATATTTTTCATAACTCTGAACTAATACTTGAGATTCGCTTACAGGTACTGAAATTGTCAAATATAAATTGCTTCAATAATAATAATAATAATAATAATAATACATTATTATTGTATTGTAATGTATAATCATACATTATTATTATTGAAGCAATTTATATTTGACAACTTCAGTACATGTAGGCAAAACTCAAGTATAAAAATATTTATGAAAATATTATTATTATTACTATAATTACTATTATTATTACTACATTTGTATCCCACTATTCTTCTTGGGAGTTCAAGGCAGCATACATAGTTTTCTCTTCCCTTTTATCCTCACAACAACCCTGTGAGGCAGGTTAAGCTGAGAGATAGCGTCTAGTCCAAGGTCACCCAGTGAGCTTCATGGATGGGTGAAGATCTGATCCTAATCCTCAGTTGTGGTTTGACACTAACCGCAAATTACTCCACCAGGACGGAAAACAGCTGACAGCTCTTCTGAGTAGGATTTTTTTTTTAAGGTAAGAAGATGTATGTGTTAAGATGGCAACAAATATGGGAGAATATAGTAAAAAAAAAAAAGAAGACAGATACTAAATTGATGTATATGGTTAAAATGATCATAGAGAGAAAACTAAGGGAGCGATCGTATCTGGGTCGACGATCACCTCCGAGCCCGGGGTGACCACCTATCCAGTGCAGGGTGGGATGAGTGGTGAAGAGCAGATCTCCTCCTTGCTCCTCCTGCCCAGTTTTTGTGGCTAGACAGGCGATTTTGGCTGTCTAGCCGCGGGACCTTGGAGTGCAGGAAGCGGCAGCTGGACAACACATAGGATGTGTCGTACTGGCATTTCCAACTTCCCCGCCCTGGCACGTCCCCAGGAATGCCCTGTTTTTGCCGCTCCATGCTCCCCTTCCGAGCGCGGAGCACAGGGCCGTTCCACGCTGCCTACGAGGTGGCGTGGGAGGGAGTGGAGGTCGGTTCCCAGAAACCGACCTATCCTACGGCTGTCTAGCTGCTGACTAGTGGCCATAGGATTGCGCCCTAAGACATTATAATAGATACAGGTATTTAAAAAGCATTTGATAAAGAAAGGGACGAATGAATATGAAACCTCAAGAATGAATTAGCAGAGGTTAAGGAAAAACCTGACTGATCAAAAGTGAGGAATTTGGATCTTTTGTCAGAGCTTCATAGTAGTTTAAGGAAGACTAATGAAATTTCGGGAGCAGTTTTAAGGAAGATTTCATTTGATCTACAAATCTATATTTATGAATTAATTATCAGTATAATGGGAGCAGAGATGGAAGCAGAGAAGGTTCAATGGTGTAGTGAGAGCCAGAGTAGTGTAGTGGTGAGAGTGACGGACTGGGAGCCGGGAGATCCGGGTTCTAGTCCCCACTTGGCCATGGAAGCTCACTGGGTGACTTTGGGCCAGTCACAGACTTTCAGCCCAACCTACCTCACAGGGTTGTTGTTGTGAGGATAAAACGGAGAGGAGGATAAAGTAAGCCGCCCTGGGTTCCTTGCAAGAGGAAAAAAGGTGGGATATAAATGCAATAAATAAATAATAATAATAAATAATAATAAATGGCAGCCCCAAGTACAACATATTATATTTTCCAGAGGAGTAGCCATGAATATAATATATTGTACTTGGGGCTGCCTTTGAACAGAAACTTCAGTTAGTCCAAATGGGGCCACAATAGAAAGCTAGTGGTTCTAAAAGCAACTCCCCAGAGAAACTCACCTGGTGCCTTTGTATTATTTTTGGTGCCAAGGAAAGGGTTGTTATTCTCCCAGGCTTTTTAGGTGCTTTAAGTTTTTTTTCAGCCCCTAAAGGGCTTCTTAATTTTTTAAAAGAACTTATGTTTTAAGTTCTGTGTTTAATTATATTGCTTAATCTGTATGTGTTTTATACCATAATTGTACTTTATTGTTCATAATGTACTTTAACAACTTTTTTAGGACACTACCCAGAGAATTTCAGTTATGGGGTGGCATAGAAATACTGTCAGCAAGTAAATAAATATCTGCTTTGGAGAGCTCAACTGTGACAGTTTTGCTAGGAATATTATACTTCAGTCCATAATGCTAGACTATAAGTGAGGATGGCAAGGGTATCTATTTGTCTACAGTCATGCTTTTAGAGGAACTGAATAATCTCCCCTATGGGGGAGAATAAATTTAAATCTATCTCTTTGATCTGGCTCTTTCTGAAACCATTTTCGTGAAATTATCAGGCTCATAAAATGCAAACTAAATATAATTTATTTCCAATCACTGCCTATACCCATGCTAAAATGCATCCCAACATGCATTCCTAAATTGGTACTAGTCCTTCTGATACTACGTTTTGCCTAAGGTTTTGCAAGTGCTCATTGAAGTCAAGTTTGGGGCCAAGGTATTCATGAGCTTGTGAAATGGTATAGCTATCTGGCCTCTTTGAGCTTCCTTCTTCTGCCTTAAACAGTGCCTATTTCGTGAAGTCTTGCAGGGTTATATGATTTGTTTGCTGGGAGTTCATTATGGAAACTCTTCAATTCCAACACATCCATATCCCCTGCATTGGTTGCCTCAACGGCTTTACTTTCCCACTTTTTAAAAGGGCTTGGAAATGGCAACAAAAGAGATAATCCTCCTTTGTGGGGATTCCCACAGTTAGCAACACACACATCTGGATGGATTTTCAATAGGCTACTGTTATTCAAACAATCTGTAACCACACAGCCTGTGTAGTGAACCAGCAGACCACAGCATATAGCATTTCATTATTATGTAGCCTACAGTACACATAATGTACAAATAAACTCAAAACCTGCAACAGCAACAATGGCACATTCTGTTTGGCTTCATTCGCTGAGTAGCCCTCTAAAGAAGCCTTTACCAGAAGATACCACACATCAACTTCTTATTTTGATTATGAATGGGAAAGTAATGTAGGAAAATTTTGCTGCATCTGTTCAATATCCTGAAAAGAGCCAAGTGGTACAGTATTTAGGGTGTGTGTGGTTTTTTTAAATCCAGACTATAAAAGAAAAAAACAGAGCACAGTCCTTAGCTAACAGAACAGTGTCACATGACTTGTAACAGTAGCTGATTTTATGAGATATGTAACAATATGTACCAGCACACCCCAAGGCAGGATCAAGCCCTTAAAATTTTATATTGTGATTTGTGCTAAAAGATCTATTTCAGTATGAACAAAATGACTCATACTCTCCATTCTCCCAATGCTTTAACCCATATACTACACCTCCCTTGTGACTCATATTAGGTTTTATTAAAATACCCTGGATACATTTTTAGCTCAATATTTATGGATCTGATCTTGCAACTCTTATACACAGGAGCACTCTCAACTGTATGAAAGACAAACTCCTTATATAAGATGTTATGTTGCATTGTTTTGTAATGCCTGTGCCAAAGCAAAAGCACTTTAGATTTACTGTTTCTCTCTGCACTGGTTCTATAATAATCTGCTCCCTCTACAATCACCACAGTTAATATTTACTTATTAAAGGGGAATGGGAGTGCCCATTTAGTTCAGGTAAGTTGCAAAAAAGGCTCTGCCAGTATAAGCCTCAAAATTCTACTACCTATAAAAATGACACTTGTTGAGTTAATACCTTGAAACTTGGTGTCCATGATCCACTTGATGAGGTCTACAATTATTCCAAATTTCAAACCGATCCACTAAAAGTTGCCACAAGTGCAGTGCATTAAAAAGAGCTGAAAATGGACACGTTTGTCCTTTTTACTCCAAACTGTGGCTCAACATACCACACATTTCTTTAAAATTTTGGTGAAAAATACTAATGTATGTTATTCAGGCTCGTTGATGAGGTGTGACTTTCATTGGTTTGGTGAAGGTCTGAGCAGTGGTTCAAAAGTTATTAAGGTTTTGTGTGGTGTAGGTTTTCACTCTTAGAAATGCTCCTGACATATAAGGATATTAAAAAGATTCTGCATGCGATCATTACAATTACCGTGACATTAAAGCATGAGAATATAAGTTAGTATGTGGATCCAGGTAAATAGAAAGATGACTAATACCTCCCACAAATAAGAACAAATTAAGTAAAATTAAATGTTCAGCTATCTCCCATTACCTTGGCACATAAGGAGTGGCAATCCTTTAACTTTGTCTTTCAAACAATTTACTTCCTACTTTCAAATACTTGAATTAGAACCTGTGGAAATTTTACATAAGGTATATCCACTGTATCTCATTTTATCCAGTAAATTACCTTTTTGGAAAATACAGTATTTCAGAAGTTTATTTGGCGTTTTTTCCAGCCTTATGTTTTGCTTAAGAGGATGGAGTTGCCAAACCTGGAAGGAGGATTTAATTTTCTAGACCTTGCTCTATACCATAAGGCATATCTTTTAACTTGTACAAATGACTGGGAGGTGTCTCTTTCTGCAAATACCTTTAGATTAGTTATTTTAGAAACAACTTATTTGGCACCTCTTTCTGCCTGGATGGTACTTAAGAGGATGCAGTTGCAAAAGCTGGAAGAAGGATTTGATTTTCCAGACCTTGCTCATATACCACAAGTAGGGATGTACGGACTGTGTACAATCTGCTCCATCTGTGTTTCATGGATTGTCAGTGCTTTTTATTTGGTCTTCCGCTCACAGGCAGATGTGAATATGTTTTTTTCTTCATGCAGAAAAATACGTACATAATTACATAAGTATTTATGTAATTATTTACATAATTTACCTTAGTAGATAACATTTAGCATACTGTCCCCCATTCCATTCAACGTTTCCTCAGCAGAAACTTACACATTTCCTTACGAATTTGTATGTGTACATTTCAGGAAAGTAAACAAATCATCCAAAAGTCCATGGACACCACATGGCCTGAAGGGGTCACTCCGCAAAGGATTCTGCAGGTCAGATTCATAGAAATCCGAGCTCATTTTAGTCCATCTCAAATTTCTCCAGCATCCCTAACCACAAGGCATATCCTTTAGCTCGTACAACTGACTGGAAGGATTCTCTTTCTGCAAATGCCCCTCAGTTAGTTATCTTAGAGTCAACTTATTTGGTACCTCTTTCTAGCTGGCTGGTGTTAGGATCTAAGTATATAAAAAAGAAAGGAGTGCTCCCACCTGCAATATCAGTGGCTAGAGAAGTATGGCATGAAGAGTCTCATCAGCTGCAGCTTGATCCATATTCTCATTCTAACTTTGAAAATAGAGAGGTGGTCTTTTTTGTGGAAAAGTTGGGTTCATAGTGGAATCTTTACGTTAGATCAGCTAATAGACCCGAATGAATAATTTTCACCATTGTGAATATTGTAGTCTAGATACTGTTTGCCAACTAGTGCTGAGTAGCAACATTTCCTACTACATCTCTTGGTGTCTATTTATGGACTATCAGCGTTAAGTGCTTTGGCACCGCCTATACTGCTGGAGGAATTAATTGGATCTCCACAGAAACCTAAACCTATAATAGCTCTTTATAAGTATGTATAGGAATGTAGTAAATTGGATGTTCAGAATGTTAGGGCTGAATGGAATAAATAATGAGAATGTCCTATACAGCAGCCTAGTCAATGGAAATCTGCCTTAGCTTCAATATTTCCTACTTCTTTAGACTTAAAATTCAGACTGATTCAGCAAAAACTGATGTTTCAGGTATATTGGACACCGTAGTATCTTGTTAAGAAGAAATTAGCTAGCTCTGCTAAGTATAATGTGGAAAATGCCTCATTGAGTGAATATAGACACATTCTGTGGTGGCTTCTTTTTGTTCCCAAGTTATAGCCTAGTTACAGGCTATAGAAGTTATAGCCAAGTTTCCCATCAGATTGCAGACCGAAGGAGGGTGATACTCCCTATCAGTCACAGCTGCAACATTCGGCCTTGAGTGTGGCTTCTGATTTACAGCCTGGGATTGTGAGAACTGAGCAAGAGGAGGACTCCACAGGGAAGGGGGGCTCGGAGGTGTCTCCCAGGTTACAGCATCAACTAAAGAGGGCAGAACAGAGACACCCTAAGAGGTAGTGCTCATTTACAAGCCAGATTCCCCTGTCAGGATAGTCTGTCAGAAGGGGAGCTTTAGCGGCCCCGCCCTTGTATTTAAACCAGTGCAGAGGCTGAAGAGCCTTTGCTGAGAACAACATCTTAATTGCCCAAGATACTTTCTTGCCTGAACTTTTGTGGATCTTGAACTCTTGTCTGTCTTGAATCCTATATTGTTAAGACTTTGATTTGGAATATATTGCTGGACTTGAATTCTGACTTTGACTCTTGTGTGGATTCTAGCCTTGGAACTTTCTCTTGAACAAAGCAACTGCCTAGGCTATCTGATTTATTGGGGTCTATACACACTCTAAGCTTTGCTGTGAGATCTGGAAAGCTGGTCTGTGCAACCTGATCTGCTGCAATAAAGAGTTTTGCTGTTATTTGTGTCCTGCATTAGGCTGCCAGAATGTATCAGAAAGTCAGGCATGACAAAAATGTTCTTGTATATAGAAGTTTGCTCTTGTGAACAAAACATCACTGTCAATCATAGAAGTTGATTTTGTATAATAGTAACAAGGTAAAATGTCCTGCTCACTTAGTTTTTACCTACTCAAAAAGCCAGATCAGACGTCCATGTTCATAACGCACGGAATGCACCACTAAGTGATGACTTCCATGGTGAATTAGTCATCACAGATTAATCACCAGAAGTTGTTGCTCATCTGATCATCAATTCAAAAAATACCTTCCTCTGCAGATAGTGCACACATATGATTGAGTGCATATATGACTGAGTGCATATATAGTGCACACGTATGATTGAGTATTATCAAGTGGTGAACATGCATTTTATTTATTTATTTATTTGCAACTTCTGAGTCACCTTTTGGCCCAAATAGTGTCCCTCAAGGGACTTACAATTAAAAGTCACAACAACTTAAAAACATCACCCATAGCAGAAATAAGAGCAGGAAAGAATCTTAAAAACAGTGTGGAGGTAATACATTTAAGAAACCATGCAGAAGAAAAATATTTTAATAGCCTGCCTAAAACTGAAGGTGTATTTGTGAATCAATCCATAGCGCTTACATCAACCGCACTCAAGTTTTATGTGTAATCAGGTAATCGTTTTCTAAATATTGCAAATGTAATACGTAGGCCATTTGAATCATACTTTGCCATCAACATATTGCAACAGTTATCAGAAAGTTTTGTATAATTACATCTCAAAATATGTAATTTTATGTTGTTTTAATTACCTTGAAAAAATAATTTGGAAGACACTGTACATTATTACTGTTACTTCTGTCAAATAACTTTTAATTGTGTGACAAGGTGCCTGAGCAACACATTGTTTTTTGTTTTTTTTTTAAACAGCTTATGCCACTCGAAACGGATTATGGTCTTTGTGAGATGCTGTTTCAACTGAAGGGTACCAATTAATTAATATTTTACATAAAACTGCCTTGGATCACCTTCCTACAAAGCTAAAGACTGAAATCTATCTACCAATTGAGGAAATATAGTTTTATGAAAAAGGAATATTGGTAATTATCTATAATAATGCAAATTAGAATATTTAACAGATAACACAATGGTGCTAGAAATTAGTACAAAAGTCTTATTACCCAAGATTAAATATAAAATAATCTATCCAAAAAGCCATATTCTTTTAATTTATTTTTATATTTTAATGCACAGTTTTATCACTAAGGCTTACATTTAGTCTTGATTATGGCAGATTGGAAATAATAATTCCAATATCTGATACAAGTGAGAATAACATTATGCAATATGGGGAAACCTGGGGCTCTTTAAGGTGATTGCTTGCTTGGAGCTAGTTAAAAGCAAATTCTACATATTTTCACTTCAGATAGGTGTGGCACCATCAGTAAGAACGTTTGGTCTGGTTCTCCCATTAGTATACACATGCATACTCACATATAGCATTTACAAAGCACATGCAGAGACACAGCTGCAATCCCTGATGAAAAAATTACTCCTATGTTCTCTCAAATTCTTCTGGAAAGATTTTTTCTTACTTGGATGCTAGAACTGCACTGAACTTTTGAGGGTAAACATGTTTGGTGAAAAAAGGGACTTTCATCGGGCTCAAAATGATTTCTGAAAGAACCCTCAAATGTTTATCATCTTCCTTTTTTGCATCAGCTTGCTTCTGTTTGCTTCTCACCTTGGTAGATGCACATGCAACATTTTAAAACAAGACAAAATGAGGGTGTTTTTTCTTGCTGGATATGTGATCTAGGGTCACGTAGACAGCATAATACTGTCATGGCATCACAACAGCTAATCAGAACTGGCTGTGTAATGATGTTACAAAGCCAAGTGAGAAAGAGGGAATGTTTCCCACCTTCACCCTAAACAGGCAAATGGTTCTGCCTTCGAAAATATTGCTGAAGTGTTAGGTGTATTTTGTGAGGGTGAATATCATGGAACATGTCCCCTGTTTCAATTTAGCCCTACAGCTGCTGTTTCTTATTACTCCTACAAATGAAGCTGAAGACATCCCTCCACCATTATGGAGATATGTAAACAGTGGGGTCCCCCAAGGGTCTTACTTGGATCAGTGCTTTTTAATTTGTTCATAAATTATCTACTTAGGTGTGAGCAGAGAGATGACCATGTTTGCTGACCACACCAAATTATTTAGGGTGGTTAAAGAAAAAGGGGCAGTGAAGAGCACCAAAAGAATCTCTCCAAACTGGGAGGAAGGGCATTAAAATGGCAAACATGGTTCCATGTAAGCAAGTGGAAAGAGATGCACATTTGGGCAAAAAGTCCTAACTTTACATATATGCTGATGTGGCCTCAGCTGGCAATGGCTGTTGGTTACATGCAGTCTGCTGTGGAAGAATATTCAGATAATCTGATTGCTGGTCTTCTTGCTAATAGAAGTTTAGACATTCTAAACTGTGTGTGTGTGTGGGGGGGGAATGGGACAGTATGACCACTGTAACACAATTAATGGAACTGAAGTTAAGGAGAGCAGGTTACATAGACTTGATAAGCTTTTGTTGCAGGCCTAACTTTTGCTGAATCTCTCCCTTTAAAATTTACGAAGCAGCAAGAGTGAATGCCATTAAAGAAAAAGGGAAAATGAAAGAAATATTTTAAAGGAAATTTACAGAATTCTTTTTTAAAATATCTTTGCCTGTGCAAAGGTATTTGATCTCTGAGTTCCTTGGAGAAAGAGTGAGATAAAAATGTAATCAATAATAAATAAATTCAGTGCTGAGTGTACTGTTAAATTTGATTCTTTAATCAAAAGATACTTTGCAAATCTGTATATAAGGATATTTTTGCATACTTTGCACTTTTTTCACAGTTCAAAATATTTTAGCAAGACCTAGGATGATAAGATCCAGGAAAGAAGAGAGGTGTTCGCCATTAGACAATACTTCTTTCAGAAACTTGAACACAGTTTGAAAGAAAAATCGCTGCTAAACTCTCATCCCACATTTACCTTTGCTTTCAAAAACCTGCAACACACATTTGGTCTAAAAGAAATATGTGTGTGTACACTATGGAGAAGGATGTCGCTTACATCACTTTGAGCTCTCTTAAATACTATTGTCTTTTTCCACTCCATAAGTAATGCAAAGGATAATGTGCAGACAACAGGTATCCCTTCTGTAACTATTGGTAATAACTACCTAGCCACCTGGAAGGGTTTTTTTTTAGTCTTTACTACATATTCCATACATATATTTCAACCTTAGTTTATTCAAGCTGTACAAATGTAACAGCTAGAGTCTTACTTTTAAAATACCTTTAGAAATAGAAATGGATCTTAAGTGAGATTTCACCAAAGCACAACTCTGGTTACCTAGAAAAGACAGCAAAATGGGTGTACCTGTAGAATTTGCTCAAGGAACTTTTGATATCTCTAAGCATTAGAAAATGGCTACTCTGTTATATTTAGTACCATATATATATATATATATATATATATATATATATGGGCGCAATCCTATGCAGGTAGGTGTCCACCTATCCAATGCCTATCCAATGCAGGGCACCACCTATCCAATGCAGGGCAGGAGAAGCATGGAGAGAATTGTTCCCTCCGTGCTCCTTCTGCCCTGCATTTTCAGCTAAACAGCCGCATTTGGCTGTCTAGCCGCGGGAGGGCAGAGCAGGGGAGGAGGCTGCCATATGACACATAGGATGTGCCATACAGGCATTTTCGCCCTTCCTGCCCCAGAACGCCCCCCGGAATACCCCATTTCAGCCACTCCGCGCTCCTCTTGTGAGCGCAGAGCACGGGGCTTGGCAGCGCGGAAGGGGGGAGGGTCAGTTCTCCAGGAACCGACCTTACAGCATGGGCTCTGAGATCAGCTCCCGGAAAACAAGATATCCTATGGCCATCTAGCCGCTGACTAGCGGCCATAGGATTGCTCCCTTATTTATTTAAATACTTCTATACTGCTTAATATATTGAAATCCCTACCCAGTTCATATTAAAATACAACATAACACTATAACAACCCAGATAAAATAATAAATAACTAAAATATCAGAAACATTTAAAAACATTACAATAGTATAATAATAACAACAGGGTAGTAACGGAGTCCCTCACAAGTCAGGGAAGGCCTGTGTGAATAGATGTGCTTTGAAGAGGAGTTTAAAACTTGCTACCAATTCTGCCTCTTGAACCACATGTGGGAGAGGGTTCCAAAGGCTGAGGGCCACCACTGAAAAAGCCCCACTTACGCACCACTACCCATGGAATGACCAGCAAGGTCTCCTTAGAAGATCTCAGGGGTTGACTGGAAATACACATGCACACACAATTCACTGTTGGAACTCTTAAGAATTTAGTACAGAGCTTTGTGGTAGAGTTATGTTTTCTATGCTGTTTAAAAAGGATCTTGTATACCTATCTCTATATAATATTTTACTGCTGATCTTCCCACAGAATGTCTGTGTTGTTCTGTCCCTGTAGAAATCCCCATTGAAATCATCATAGAATTGTGTGTGTTTTTATGAAATATATATTTACCTAGAAGAGTAGAAAATTTTGGATTACTTAGCTTGTGTTATACTTATAGCAGACTGGACTTGAAGGAGGTACCTGCTACTAAAGCAAGTACCTGGATGCTACTGAATAAGATCTTAGTGTGAGAATTGACACAAAGCCAGTAGATCTGGCAGTGTTATCACTGACTAATGCACTGAGCTGTTTTGACATGTGATCTGTTGCTTTCTGCAGCTCATCTCTTCACACTCAATTATAGCAGCAGTATCTCCTCCCCAATTATCACAGCCTCCACCTCACACACATAATCACAAAGACCATTTTTCTTGTACAGGGCTGACTTGTATTATCTGTAGCTATGCCTTCTAGAATGCAAGTCTAAGTGACCAAGCTATAAAGTCAGTTGCCCTCCTGAAAAGTCTGCATGGCAACAGTCTGAGGGGAAATGCAGTGCAGTAGTGGTGGCACTATCCACAGCCATTCTACTACTTGCCACTGCGGCTCCCAGTGACCTATCCTATATGCCAGGGCTGGGCAGACAGTACAGATGTTTTTGACTTCAACTTCCAGAAGCCCTAGCTGGCATGGCCAATGGTCAGGAATGCTGGAAGTTGAAGTCCAAAATATCTGGAGATCTACTTTCTGGCCACCCTGCTAAATGCTAATAGTGAACTCAATTCTTTGGGTGCTGATCCTTATGTAGCTAAAATGGCACCACCAAAAAAAGGGGAAGGCATCAGAAGGGTTGGGGTAATTCCAGGTTTAGTGGAATTACACATTAAAAGAAGCCAATGAGAGAAAAATCCCCCCCCCCAACAGCCCAATGGGGATTGAACATACTCAGTGAGCACATAATGTTAACTGACTGTGTTTGGGGTGTGTGTGTAAAACTGGGGCAGGTGGCAGGGAGGGAGTATGGAATGAAGTATCTTGAAAAAGGGCCTGGCTAGTTGGCTGGTAACCTGAACAGGAACAGTCAGTTGACATGACATTTCATTGCAGGTCCCACTTGTACATGCCTAAAGGCCAGCTGTTGAAGTTCAGGGGCATACAGTTATAGAACACCCTGTGTGTATGCAGAGTAGGGTGTACAATAGCTCACAAAAGAGGCCCATTATTACTTTCTGCTTCTTGTCAATGCTGCACAGAATTCACTGCTTTTGTGCCAAGCATGTTCTGATGCAGCTACCAATTCACAGCAAGTGAAGTGCTCTCACACTTCACCTAGGACCACCTGCTGGCCCCCAGTATGAAGGGTTATTTCAGGAGAAGTAGGAATAGAGCTGGATGTGGAGGCCTGCAGAAAACAAAGTTTCCAGAAACTACTAGCTTAATTCAGGAAAGCTGCAGTTTGTCATAAGTTACTTGGCTATGCACCTATGTTGTAGCAGCTCAGTAAAACAGGAAGGAGTTATAATTGATCTCTTTTGGATTCACTTCATGCCTGCAGAATAATGACTTCTGGCTATAGCATTCTTCTTTAACAAGTGACAAAGCCTATGTTGAATATTAGAAGCAGCAAATAAGGAGGACAAGATCAAGACAACAATGCTCATAATACATAAAGAATGCAGTTCATACAAATTCAATTTGGATGTACTCTTCTACATGTTAACACATGCAAAATAAGTGGGCATAGGATCAGAGCCATTTTATTATTAAATTATTAAAATGTATTGAAATTTTATCCAGGTATTATAAGAACACAAGAACATAAGAGTCGTGCTGGATCAGACCAAAGGCTTATTAGTCTAGCTTTCTGTTCCCACAGATGCCAACCAGTTGCCTACGGAAAACCCAAAGGCAGGACATGAAGGCAATTTTGTTGTTCAGTTGTTAAGTCATGTCTGACTCTTCGTGACCCCATGGACCATAGCACACCAGGCCTTCCTGTCCTCCGCTCTCTTCCGGAGTGTGCTCAAGTCCATATTCATTGCATCGGTGATGCTATCTAGCCATCTCATCCTCTGCCGTCCCCTTCTCCTTTTGCCTTCAATCTTTCTCAGCATCAGGGTCTTTTCCAGAGAGTTTTCTCTTTGCATTAAGTGGCCAAAATATTTGAGCTTCAGTTTCAGTATCTGTCCTTCCAATGAGCACTCAGGGTTGATTTCCTTTAGGATGGACTGATTTGACCTCCTTGCAGTCCAGGGGACTCGTAAGAGTCTTCTCCAGCACCACAGTTCGAGCACATCAATTCTTCGGTGCTCAGCCTTCCTTATAGTCCAGCTCTCACAGCCATATGTTGCTACTGGGAAAACCATAGCTTTGATTAGACTGACCTTTGTTGGCAAGGTGATGTCTCTGCTTCTTACTATGCTGTCTAGGTTTGCCATAGCTTTCCTCCCAAGGAGCAAGCGTCTTTTAATTTCATGGCTACAGTCACCATCTGCAGTGATCTTGGAGCCCAAGAAAATAAAATCTGTCACTGCTTCCATGTCTTCCCCTTCTATATGCCTGGAAGTGATGGGGCCAGATGCCATGATCTTAGTTCTGACAAAATGTGGTCCACTGGAGAAGGAAATGGCAACCCTCTCCAGTATTCTTGCCAAGAAAACCCCATGGAATATATCACAAGGCTAAAAGATATGACGCTGGAAGATAAGCCCCTCAGGTCGGAAGGTGTCCAATATACTACTAGGGAAGAGCAGAGGGTATTTCCAAGTAGCACTAGAAACAGTGAAGCGGCTGGGCCAAAGGCGAAAGGACACTCAGCTGTGGATGTGTCTGGTGGTGAAAAGAAAATCTGATGCTGTAAAGAACAATATTGTTTAAGAACCTGGAATGTAAGATCCATGTAAGCTGGAGGTGGTCAAACATGAGATGGCAAGATTGAACATCGACATCTTGGGAATCAGCGAACTAAAATGGACAAGAATGGGCAAATTTAATTCAGGTGACCATTATATCTACTACTGTGGGCAAGAATCCCGTAGAAGAAATGGAGTAGCACTCACAGTCAACAAAAGGGTGGGAAATGCAGTACTGGGGTACAATCTCAAAAACGATAGAATGATCTCAGTACGAATCCAAGGCAAACCATTCAACATCACAGTAATTCAAGTCTATACCCCAACCACTGATGCTGAAGAGGCTGAGGTTGATCGGTTCTATGAAGACCTACAACACGTTCTAGAACTAATGTCCTTTTCATCATAGGGGATTGGAATGCCAAAGTAGGAAGTCAAGAAATAAGCGGAATAACAGGCAAGCATGGCCTTGGTGTACAAAATGAAGCAGGACAAAGGCTAATACAGTTTTGCCAAGAGAACACGCTGATGATAGCAAACACTCTTTTCCAACAGCACAAGAGGTGACTCTACACATGGACATCACCAGATGGTCAATATCGAAATCAGATTGATTATGTATTTTGCAGCCAAAGATGGAGAAGCTCTATACAGTCAGTCAAAACAAGACCTGGAGCTGACTGTGGCTCAGATCATGAGCTTCTTGTTGCAAAATTTCAGCTTAAACTGAAGAACGTAGGGAAAACCACTAAACCATTCAGGTATGACCTAAATCATATCCCTGATGAATATACAGTGGAGGTGAGGAATAGATTTCAGGGATTACACCTGATAGACAGAGTGCCTGAGGAACTATGGACGGAGGTCCGTAACATTGTTCAGGAGGCAGAATCCATCCCCCAAAAAAAGAAATGCAAGAAAGCAAAGTGGCTGTCTGATGAGACTTTACAAGTAGCTGAGGAAAGAAGGGAAGCGAAAAGCAAGGTAGAAAGGGGAAGATATATCCAACTGAATGCAGAGTTCCAGAGAATAGCAAGGAGAGACAAGAAGGCCTTCTTAAATGAACAATGCAAAGAAATCGAGGAAAACAATAGAATGGGAAAGACTAGAGATCTTTTCAAGAAAATCGGAGATCTCAAGGGAACGTTTTGTGCAAAGACGGGCATGATAAAGGACAAAGAAGGCAGGGACTTAACAGAAGCAGATGAGATTAAGAAGAGGTGGAAAGAATACACAGAAGAACTATACAGGAAAGATCTGAATGTCCCTGATAGCCATGAGAGTGCGGTCACTGAACTTGAGCCGGACATCCTAGAGAGCTAAGTCAAGTGGGCCTTAGGAAGCATTACTAACAACAAAGCTAGCGGAGATGACAGTATTCCAGCTGAGCTATCTCAAATCCTAAAAGATGATGCTGTTAAAGTGTTGCACTCAATATGCCAACACATTTGGAACATTCAACAGTGGCCACAAGACTGGAAAAGGTCAGTTTACGTTCCAGTTCCAAAGAAGGGCAACGCCAAAGAGTGTTCAAACTACCGTACAATTGCGCTCATTTCACATGCCAGCAAGGTGATGCTCAAAATCCTACAAGCTAGGCTTCAGCAGCATGTGAACCCAGAACTACTGGAAGTACAAGCTGGGTTTCGAAGAGGCAGAGGAACTAGAGATCAAATCGCCAACATTTGCCAGATCATGGAGAAAGCAAGAGAATGCCGGAAAAACGTCTATTTCTGCTTCATTGACTACGCTAAAGCCTTTGATTGTGTGGATCACAACAAACTGTGGCAAATTCTTAAAGTGATGGGAGTACCAGACCACCTTACCTGTCTCCTGAGAAACCTGTACAAGGGCCAAGAAGCAACAGTAAGAACCGGACATGGAACAACCGATTGGTTCAAAATTGGGAAAGGAGTACAACAAGGCTTCATATTGTCGCCCTGCATATTTAACTTATATGCAGAGTACATCATGAGAAACGCTGGGCTGGATGAATCACAGGTTGGAATTAAGATTGCCGGGAGAATTATCAACAACCTCAGATACGCAGATGATACCACCCTAATGGCAGAAAGCGAAGAGGATCTAAAGAGCCTCTTGTTGAGGGTGAAAGTGGAGAGTGCAAAAGCTGGTTTGAAACTCAACATTAAAAAAACTAAGATCATGGCATCTGGCCCCATCACTTCCTGGCATATAAAAGGGGAAGAAATGGAAGCAGTGACAGATTTTATTTTCTTGGGCTCCAAGATCACCGCAGATGGTGACTGTAGCCATGAAATTAAAAGATCCTTGCTCCTTGGCAGGAAAGCTATGGCAAACCTAGGCAGCATAGTAAGAAGGAGAGACATCACTTTGCCGACAAAGGTCCATATAATCAAAGCTATGGTTTTCCCAGTAGTAACTTAACGACTGAACAACAACAACTATCATGTCTCCCCTTACTTGCCTAATTTCTAAGCTAAAAAGCCCGAAACACTGTAACCTTTCCTCATAGGGTAGCTGCTCCAGCCCCTTGACTATTTCAGTTTCCGTTTTCTGCAGCTTTTCCAGATTTACAGTATCCTTTTTGAGGTGTGGTGACCAGAACTGTACAAAGTGTTCCAAGTGTGGCTGCACTCTAGATTTGTATAAAGGTGCCAGTTTTATGATATTGCCAGTTTTATTTCTGACCCTTTCCTAATGTTCCTCAATGTGAGATTTTCCTTTTTCAGCAGCATACAAAACATAAAAACAGCAAGCAATCATTAGAACACATTCTCAAGAAGTTCAAAGCAGTAACAAAAAACAAAACTAACAATCAATAATAAAATTAAGCATCAGCAGAGTCAAATGCTTGTTTGAAAAGAAAAAAGTATGTTAATTACACTAAGTGTAAGCATAATTTCATAAATTAACATGCAAGCCAATATGGAATTAATCTTAAACCGTTTGCATATTTACTTGGAAGTAAAGAGCAAATTAAACATTACACTGCAGCTATGTGTAATGTCAGACCTTAGGAAAGAGTGATTTGCATTGCAGAAGCTCAGGGGGGCGGGAGATGCTTTACCCTTCCCCTTTATCCTTACCCTTGCAAGCATGTGAGGGCAAGTTTTAGGGTAAAATCTAGTGGTTGAGAATTGATTACACATTTTATCCATGCCTGCAACTTTTCTGTTGCAAATTGCCCCCTCCTAGGACCACACTGCAAGGGAGAAGCAGCCGTTGGATTAATGCTACACACACCTGCAGTATAGAATTAATTCCCACTGTGTTTGGGAATTGTGTCAATGGATATTTTTATTACACTGGGCTATAATGATTTACATAAAATCTCAGATACTAGTATGTCAGACAGCTCCTCTGGAAATATGATACAGACATGTTTATGATTTGAAGCAAAGAAGAGATGGCTACTATCAACAATTACATATAGGAAAGAAACCAGTGAATTTTTCACATTACTTTAATAAACTGTGTTTACTTCAAAACAAATGGACCGAACAACCCTATCCCCAGACAGCATCTGGGGGGGACACAGGATTTTTCGGTTTCCTGGCTCTGAGCTTGTAGACAGGGCTCAGAACTCGGAGCCAGAAAACTGTGCTCCTTGCCCCATCCCATCCCCCTCATAGTTGGCATCTAGAGAACTGCACTGGCTACCTCTCCATGCTCGCAAAACAAGCATGGAGTTGGGGAAAAGGAAGTGTTTCCAGGGCTGAGGAGGGAGAAGACTGGGGATGTGGGGCTACGAGATATCCCCAGCCGAAGAGAGCTTCGGCTATTGGGCGGTATAGAAATAAATAAATATATAAATAAAATAAAAAAATAAATAGCCTCCTTCCCTCCCCCTCCCCAAAGCCTCCACCTGATGGGAGACATTGCCCATCTAGCTAAAATGCAGAACAGGAGGTGCAAGGCACTTCCTGCTCTGCACGGGATGCTTGTCAGCCTCTGAGTTTGGAGGCTTACAAGTAGCCAGGGCACATCCCATAGGATTGTGCCCTAAAGTGCTTAATTTATTTACACAATTCTAATTTACAGCCAGTTGCATTGACAGTAAATATATTAAAGCTCTATAGATTTTCTTATCTCATATGCATTTCCCAGGCATATCTAAATGTTAAGTTGCTAAGTATTCTATTTGCCTGTCTAGAGTTTTTAACTTCATGCAATTAAGAACTCCAAAGGTGCAAATAAAATACTCTGCCTGCCCAAAGATTGAAATACTTTAAAAGTCTTTGTACTAACAATATGAAGAGCCCATCTAGCTTGCTCTTTGTATTTTAAACAGAGGAATAGGCTAGGCGGAGGGCACCAAGCCCTCTGCTTATCAAGTGCACAGCTCGTAGGAGTGCATTATTATAAAATTATCTTAATGTACTCCCAGATGAGGCTTTTACTGTGCAGCAGCACTACTTCAAACATGGAAGTTTAGAGGGGTCCAGATGATGACCTCTTCCACGTGTAATCTTCCAGTGTTTCCCCACTGCCTCTTCCACCTTTTTTTTCTTAACACGGTTTTCTTTTGTTAAGGCTGGAAAGATGGAATAGCTGCATAATGACTGGGTTAGCGCGTTTTCTGAAACAAGCCATAATAGGTTAGTATGTTGTCCGAACCGGAACCTTTTTATCAGGGTGGGTTGTTTTTCCCAAACAACTCACCTTGATAACCCATGGACTGTAGTAGGGGTTGTTTTACCCACAATGGGTTGGGGTGTCGTCCGAACCTGGACACGCCAACCCATTGTGTGGAAAGGGCATAGGGCAGTGAACCGCTCAGCAAGAGTGGCAGAAACCTCTACTGCTCTCCCCGAGCACGGATGCAATTGCTTTTTGCGATCATGGCAAAGCTGCTGCCAGTGCCCCTTTCTCCTTGCCAGCTGCAGCTCCTCCAAAGTGCCCAAATGGGATGTGAGAGGGGCTGCTGCTGGCCTCCCTGGTTCCCATCAAGCCCCCCGCCCCTGCTCTGACCAAAAGTCTGATTGCATTCGGTGTCCTTTTAAATTTTATTTTTATTATGCAAAAAATGGGGCCAGGAATTTTTTTTCGCATTTTCCCAGCCCAGTTTTATGTGCAAAATGGCCCCTTAATTAATTAATTGGTTATTCATAGTTGTGCACTTGTGCAACTGCAGCTTTCCAAAGTATAGGGGTTTGCCTTGGCTACTCCCTTGTGTGCCAAACATACAAGGGAACAGTCAAGGCTACACTGGAGCAGCAAGGCTGTTTTGACAGCATTCGGGTTGACAGGTGTTAAAATGGGGTGTAGACCATCCCCCTAGGAAGGGTATCCCCAGGGTTCAATGTGTTGCCCTGAACCTTGGCAGTGCCCTGCTAGGAATCCCCATGAGTCCCCTTCAACTGTTTTTAAGGGTGCCCAAGACACCCCTCCTTTTTTCTTTAGATTGCTGTAAGTGCTTCTATTTTGATAGCTGTCAAAGCAGAAGCAGTTACTCGCTTTGGGGTAGAAAAATATGGTAGTGTACACTTTAATATGAAAACTGGATACTGCAGACTCAGTGATCGGTGCATAGAAAGAGGGAATCCCAAAGATCAGGGTGGCACTTTAAATCCTTGGGGTCACTTGGCTGATAGGGTGATCTTGAGTGCTTTTCAGGTGGGGAACATGGCCAACATCACCATTAGCCAAGTGCCCCCGGGATTTAAAGTCTTGCTGTGACCCACAGGGGTGCCCCCCCTTCTAGTCCACCCCAATCCGAGTTGGAAGGACCATGTTTTCATAAAAAAGTGCATTCTACCCCTTTTTCGCTCGTTTCTATTACATGTGTAGGGCTGTCAACTCCAGCTTCGCTAGTGGAAACGGGGGGGGGGGGATGCCTGGATCTGGTTAGAAAAGACTCTATCATAGAGACCCGGTTTTCATCTAAAAGTGCATGCCACCCATTTTTCTACCCCAAAGGAAGTAACTGCTTCTACTTTGACAGCTGTCAAAGTAGAAGCGGTTACAGCGATCTGAAGAGAAAAATGGAGTGGCATCTTGGGCACCCTTAAAAACAGTTGCTGGGGACTTGGGCAAGTGGGGATTTCTAGCAGGGCATCCCCAAGGTTCACCCTTGCTAGAGGAGTGATCGACACCCCGTTTCCCCACTTGTCAACTGTTCTAGGCTGTCAAAATAGCCTTGCTACTGTGCAGCCTTGACTGTTCCCTTGTATGTTTGACATACAAGGGAGCAGCCAAGGCAAGCCCCTATATTTTGGATACCCACAGTTGCGCAAGTATGCAACTGTGAATAACCACATTTTTTTTTAAAGGAAAAAGAAAGGGGCCATTTGCACACATGAAATGGGGCTAGGAAAATGTGAAAAAAAATTCCCCGGCCCCATTTTTTAGCAACATAATAAAATTAAAAGGCTCTGACTGCAATCGGGATCATGGTCAGTGCAGGGACAGGGGCTTGGCAGCAGACAAGATGGGTTCTGCTGCCTAGTCCCCTAGGATGCTGGGCGAAGCCACTTGGAGGACTGAGGGGGGAACAAGCAATACACTGTGGGTGGTGCACCAGATTGTCTGACAGGCACACCAACCATGCACTGTGGGTTGTTCGAAAAACAACCCACAGTGCGAAGCTTATCACCCATCATGGGTTAGCATGTTGTGTGAATGCGCCCAATACCTTTTCACTGGTCGTACTAGGTGCTCTCCATCTCAAATCACCCTAACTAAGCAACTGGAACAGATGGGTCTTCAAAGACTTTTTGAAGGCCAGCACTGGCAGGACCAATCACACACCCTTTAGGGACCTCATAGTGTACTTGCCACCACTGACAGTCCTGTCTCTAGTGCTGGCCAATCTAACTGATCTTCATAGCTGACCAACAAGCAGGATCTCCAAAGCTGTTCTTAGGGCAACGGCAGGTCTTTCAAATTACTTGGACCCATTTAGGGCTTTAAAACTCAGAACCAGCACTTTGAATTGAGCCCTGAAATGCACTGGCAACAAGTGCAACTGGTATAATATCAGTGTCATATGTTCCACCTTTTTGTTTTATTCCCTCCACCCCACACCACAAAATAAATCCTAAGGGGAAAAAAATAATACATTGTACATATGGGTTCGCAAAATTAAAATACATAACAAAAATAACCTTCCTCTCTGGTTCAGTACTTACTGAAACATTCTGAAGATATTTTGCCTTCACATGTTTAGTAGGAACTAGTGCACAAGCAAACAAATGGCAAGGTTGAACAGCATTTAAGCAGGGTTTAAGCACTTTTGCATCCCT
Organism: Heloderma suspectum; assembly: GCF_057233095.1. NCBI lineage: Eukaryota > Metazoa > Chordata > Lepidosauria > Squamata > Helodermatidae > Heloderma > Heloderma suspectum. The sequence continues at coordinate 250,448,383 of NC_139460.1, forward strand.
CAAATAAACCTGTGAAAAGAACGCTAGTTAATTTTATAATCTCTTAATTTGAATGCTTTCTAGGACAGGGAATCTATTATTCAGACTGATCTGAAACAGGGAAAAAACACAACCCCTCTTGGTAGTTTTGGGTTTTTTCCTTCAGCATTTTTTATGTGAGCCATACTATATAGAGAAGTGTCCTCGCACAAATTTCGGCAACCTGCCCTCTCTGTATCCAACATTTTGATGGAAGAAGCATTCCATAATACTTTTTTCCATCTGCGACAAGATGTACCTTCAGCACCATTGCTTCTTTTTTTTTAATGAGCCTTCTTTCTAGCAACAGGGATATCATCATGTAGCCAATCAGAACTGGCTATGTGACAACCAACAAAGTTAATTCAGAGGGAATGCAATGCTTCCTGTTACTAGGAAGAAGATTTAAAACAAGAAATGAAGCTGTAGCAGCCAATGTCCGCCATGAACGCCAGCAATCAGACAATGACCCAGTTCGCATGACATGCCATGGCTTACTGTGGTTTATTTAACCCAAAATGATCCATAGTGCCTCAGGGCACCCTTTTGCATATAAAACCTCCAGTCAGGGGTTGTTGTGCCATCCAAACCTGGCCATCTGGGATTATAGATTTCCAATATTTCAAGATTGTTTTTGGCAACAAGATAAAATGTGTGTATCTTATAGATCCTAAGCCATAGCAAACACCCCAAAGATTCCTTGCATAAAAGAAAATAAACAGAATGAAGTATAATTCTACAATGAAAAAAGAATTATTTGCCAAAATGGGGCTACCTTACAACTGTTCCATAATACAGAAATTAAGGATGAACTGGCAGCCTTGAAGTACCAGCATCCTCTACTAGTGTACTTTGCCAGAATCTCATGGTGCCAGGGTGGGGGATCCAATATGCCTCATATAGAATATTTTGTTAAATCTATCAAACCTAATATCTAGCGATGACACTGAAAGAGCCTTCCCGCCACGCCCAGTGATTAATTTATACTGTCTCTGAGTATAAATTTCAAGATCAATGAGAGGACCTGGTCTCCCAGACTCTTTAAAAATTGGCCATTCCACCAGAGGCTATTGAAAATTAGTCATGTTAATTGGTATTAATGTTAGTTACTGTATGAGTAGCAATAATGTGTTTTCTATTTGTAAGTTGCTTTCAGAGCTTTTATAGCTGAAAAATGACTAATACTTTTATAAAATTAAAAAAAAACAGTCGAACTAGTCTAAGAACATAAGAAGAGCCCTGCTGGATTAGACCAAAGCTCTATCTAGTCATGAGTCATCTAGCTAGTCATGAGTTACCTGGCTATGTTGGGATGCACCTGTGTTGTGACAGCTCAACAAGAGAGGAAGGGGTTATAATGTATCTCCTGTAGACCTACTTCATGCGCATAGGGCAACAACTTACAGTCATAGTACTTTTCTTTAATCATTAACAAAGCCTATGGTGAATATTAGAAGAGGCAGATATGTAGGACAATACCAAAACGACAAGGCCCATGATATAAAATAGATGCAATTCACACAAATTCAATTTGGAACACTACACAAATTCAATTTATGGTATTGAATTCCATAGTTTGATGATGTGCTGTGGGAAGTAATACTTCCTTTTGTCTGACCCGAATCTCCCAGATTTAGCTTCATTGGATGAACCCCAGTTTTTGTATTATGAGAGAGGTATCTCTCCAAGTTTTTTCCACCCCAGAATCTACAGGCAATTCAAAATAATTTTTAAAACACTTTATATATAATTACTGTGTTTTTGTTTAACAGTAATAGCTACTAAGGCAAATGTAACGCACAGAAATATTAATAAAGGAAACCATTGATGTCATTGTTCAAACTGATATTTCTGAGCTCGGCATAAACAAGCTAAGAGGTCCTTATCTAATAAATAAAAGTACATATACTACAAACAAACCATTATTTCATACCTGATTTTATTTCTATGAACTCAGCCCAATACTAGAGAGATTCTCAAAGTTTTGCCAAAAGCCCAATAGCTACTGCCATAAATGACTACAACCAGTACTTTAGCTACAAACAACTAAATTTATGAAATAAGTGTAAATATGTACTTGGAGGCTTGGGGCAGCATCCAGCTATGTCATTCTGCAAACTCAAATAGTGCTAGCGGAGCTCCTTGAAATCCTTCCATTGCACAGGTGGTTGCACAACTGCATGCACAATCTCTTGCATAATCACTTGCACAACCACTTCTGCAACTGCATTTGAGCAAATCTAACTTTAGTCGGATTCTCCCCTTGCACACAGTTTGGAGCCTAGTTCCTGCTAGCACAATATCATTTGCACTACCGGAATAACATAGCTGGACACTACCTAAGATAAATTAATTTAAGGAAATGTATGAAAGAAAAGCTTCCTGTCCTGCTCCACCCACAGCCACCTGTGTTCCAGAGTGGCTAGGGGGTGGGAATGGAGGGGTGAAGAGAGGATGGAAAACTTTCCATCCAAGAACTTCCTTAAGTGAACCTATCTCAGGATTGAAGCCAATGTCTTCAAGATTTTATTTTCATCACTGTGCCTCTCTAATTCAACCAGGGTACCAAAAGGGAATGGATGCTGGAAATACTTCCAGTGACAATTTTGACTAGACTTCTCCCAAGGGTGATGGGGAATCACAACATCCCCTTCAACTCAGCAGACTGAGAAATAGTTCATGAACGAAATCAAAATGTATACATGGAAAGGAAGAGATAAAATGGGAATTGACTAGCAAAACCTATCCTACCCACATTTTCAATTTCATAAACCAGAACATGCTATGCAATCTGTTTAAGTATTTGCAATAACTACAACAACAACAACAACAACAACAACAACAACAACAGAAGCAGTAGATTCCAAAGTGGGTTATCACTCACTTCCCTGCCCTATGAAAATGATATGTCTTTCTACATGGAAGAAGCATTAAACAGCTTATGTAAATAGTATCCGTGTGTACCACTAGGGAAAACGTAAAAAGGAAAAAAATAATTCTGCAATTACAATGTTCCATATGCATCATTTTGGATGCTATTATAAATAAAAATGCTCTAATGAACTCTGTCACAAAGGAGGATTGGAGCTGAAGCAACAATACTATATTTGATATGAGAATAAATCTGCTGGGACCTATAACAGCAATGTGTCAGGTTTTTTCAATTAACTGACCACAGCTAGCAAACAATGAGTAACATGGTGACTGCTTGAGATTTAGAGCTATGCAGAGTCTGCAATGGTGAACCACAAATATTTTTAAAGAAAAATATTGAAGGGTGATGGTGGGATATTTTTCACCCAAAATTCACTCCTAAGGCAATGAACCTATTCAGTCCTTATAGTATTTCGTACTGCTTTACAGGAATATTCCTAATTGTAAAATTAAAGTCCACCATTCACTTAACAGAATGTAGAGGTTCTAAATATTATATATTTAGATCCTCTAAATATATTTGGTCAGAAGTATTTTATATTCTGATCGATTATATTCAATAATATCAGTAATATCAATCAGAATTCAGAGCTCTCTGTGCATATCACATCATAATTATCTTCCAAAATTCTAAAACAAACGTTTCCACGAAATCTTGTAACAAGGCCTTTTAGTGCCTGCCCCTCATTTACAACACATTTCTTAAGAGATCTTCTAAGAAGTGGACCTGATTCATCTTAGTTAAGGATGCTAAAATGGTTTTAGTCTAACATGAGCCACTTCTGTATGTTGTACATACATATATATATACACACACACACACACACACACACAATCTATAGATAGATAGATAGATAGATAGATAGATAGAATGTATATTCTAGTCAATTTAGCTTTTCATTGATGGTGGAAAATGTGAAAAGCAATTAATAGTGCAATCCTATACATGTCTACTCAGGAATAAATATCATTTAATGTCGCCTGCTCTCAAATAAGTGGGTATAGTACTGCAGCCTCTTTCACTTACAAATAGAAGCTAATATGGGATTTCTGGCTTGATTTTTTTTTTTTAATTTCTGATAGCATCTGATAAATGATATATGCAGAGCTGGAAATGTTACATTCTCTCTCAGTGGGATAGCTATGACTTCTAAGCACCTTAGAAAATGTACTTTTACAATGTTTGTTTCTTGAAAGCCTTTAAGTTGATAAGTATCACTAATGAGCTGATGGTTTGATACACAATGCTTAATTGCTTTTCTTATTATATCATATGGAATAGATTTTGGTTAAATCCATAATTCTGAGTTTGCAGTACATTTATTTGTGTAATTTAATATTGTGACAAGTTCTGTCACCTTAATTGATTTCTACTTTTCATACTTTCATTTTAAATAGTCCAAGCAGGGCTTTAAAATGTCTTCCAAGTGTAAGATGTTTCATTTTACTTAGGCTAGTTCTAAATATAACTATGTTATGGAAAAAACGTGGGAAAGACCTTTGAAATGTCAATTTCAAGGTCAAAAGTTATACAGACTAATACTCTTGACCAAGTTGTTCAATGCATACCTGGATATTTCCTGAAGCTAAATAAACTGAAATAATGTCATGAAGAAAAGGCATTCATTTATTTACCCCATTTTCTATTGTTAATCCTGTTAATACATTTACACAGATTGAAACTGTTAGATAATTCTTTTGTGTCTTTTATGCTGGATATTGTTATTTAAATGAACCCACGGGCCACAGTGTAATGAAGAAATGCATGTTTTGCTTAACTCACTTATCAACTCGCATTCTAGCAAAATAAGAATGTGTGCCTCCATTCATTCACAGAGAAAACTGGAGGTCACTGTATTCACTGTAGACCTTTAAAAAGCTTTTCAACAGTGAATAATTATGAGCTCCTGGCTTCTGAAATTACCTGTATTCATTGTGAGAAAGGAGAAACTTTTATCTTTTGTAATGAAGTACACTTGCTCGGACAAACTTTATAAAACTTGCTTAAAATGGTAGTTTTATTATGACAACTTGCTATTTGCCAAAGAAAGAAAAAGGATCCCATTAAAATATATATATCTCTTTTAATTTTACTTTTATTGAATTCTGGGTTCCATCTGCAAGCATAATACAGATTCAAGTATTCTGCGTTTAGCCTCTGCATATGTTATCAGTTACAAATTACTGTCTGCTACAAAAAAACCACACACCTTATTTTCTTGCAGTTTCAAATTTCTTTTACACTTCATTTAGAGGATAAGGTCTGAAAGTCTTTGGACATGTTAAATTTCTACATTAAGGGAGCAATCCTATGGCCACTAGACAGTGGCTAGACGGCCATAGGATATGCTGTTTTCCAGGAACTGACCTTGGAGCTTGTGCTCCGAGGTCGGTTCCTGGAAAACCGACCTTTCCCCACTTCTGCGCTGCCTCCAAGGCAGCGTGGAAAAGCCCAATCCTCCAAGCTCAGAAGAGGAGCACGGAGCAGCTGAAGAGGGATGTGGCTGGGGGCATTCTGGGGCGGGGAGAGTGGAACTGTGTGTACAACAGACACATCCTATGTGTCGTATAGCAGCCTCCTCTCCCACTCCCCGTCCTCCACGGCTAGACAGCTGAAATCAGCTGTCTAGCAGAAAAAGCAGGGCAGGAGAGGCGTGGAGGTAATGATCCTCCCGTGCTTCTCCTGCCTTGCTTTGGGTAGGTGGTTGCTTCCGAGTTTGGAGGCGACTGCCTATCTAGATAGTATTGCACCCTAAGATGTTAAGGGCACAATCCTATGCATGTTTAGACAAATTCCTACAATTCCCAACACTCCCATGTTGGCTGTGGGATGCTGAGAGTTCTAGGACTTAATTTTGTCTAAACATGTGCAGGATTGCATCCCCAAAAAGCTTTTAAATTATAAATCAAAACTGAAAACAAGTTGAGAATTTAAAATACAGCAACAACCTTTGTGGTTTTCTCTTTCTTCTGAGCAAATGAAAAATATTGTTAGTAATATTAATCTGTGGAAAGGAACAACTAAGGTATGGTGAAAGAATTACAAAAATAATGTTTTATATACTGTACTGATCATTACATGACACACACAATCTGCAAAATGTGTTTCTCTGCCTCACTGAGCTTCGGAGAAGTGTGTGCATGGGAGAGGGGAAGAGTGGGGAGGATACCTATCAACATCACAGTAATACAGACTTGGAAGGAACCTAGTGGGTCATCTTGTCCCACTATATACCCATCAGTGCCAAGTAGTTACGTTGGCACAACCTGCTTAGCATCCCACCATAGCAAAGTATTGCCTGTAGAACCAGGTGTTTGAGCTATACATTTCCACTGTTACACATTGATTGCAAAACGTTTGCTAGATTCCAGTGATTATGTTTGCATGACTTTGTTAATATAGATAATAAAGATAGTCTTGTGGATAAAGGAGCATCTACACAGTTCCCTTCTACTTTTGTGACTTTGGAAAAAGTCAATTAAATTCTCTGTGGCTTGACTGTGTAGAAGAGACAGGTAAAACTGCATAGCTTCTATATAAATCAGGTCTACTTAGCTTAAAAAACTTCTACAGCATGGAAATGTAATGAAATATACAGGAGCTTTTCCTAGTGTAGAACATGTGACTGTTAAATGGGATTGCTTTATCTATTAATCCAGCTCCAGGGGAGTTAGCTATTAAACTTTCCGTGCTCAGTAAAGCCCACAATCTCAAAGTGGGCCTGAATAAAATGTAGTCAGATCAAAACAATGAACAAGGGCCATGGTTTAACTTTCTTTTCTTTTTATAATTGGCTAATTTCAAATGACTAACAGACAAGCTAGTAATTCAAAACTGCTAAAAAATAATTACTATGCTGTTGTAATTTTATAATCAGCCTGAGGCTAAAGGGTTATATTTGACCAAACGTAATTGTGGAAGTTCTTGAAAATATCAATTATCAACTCTAAGAAGTAATGTCATAGTATCCTATGCCTTTCCTGCTGTAACTTATTAGTAAACTAAACATAATGTGCCATTTCCAAATACTAAAGCTAAATACAGTGTATTATGATGTTCCTGTAGCACAAAGTGGAAGTCAAATCTACTTCGTCATGATAGTACCATCCATCCACCAGCCCCCATATATGAACCCACAGAATCCCGACCACAGTAAGACATAAGCAAGCAGCAAGTGCATGAATGAACAAAAGTGTATTAGCTTGCCACCATTTCTAGAGTGGATTATGTACATGTATAATATTAAATGTGGCATACAGAAAACAGACGTGGAGACATAGAAATGCTGAAAGCCTGTGTGGTTAGAACTGAGGTCAGATGGCTCCAAGGCTTGTTCTCCAATGGAAATATCCAGCATCAAACAGCTGGCTTGCCAACTAATAAACCAGGGGTAGGCAACCAGGTGCCCTCCAGATGTTTTAGGCTAAAACTCTCATAATCCCTTACCATTGGCCATGCTGCCTGGGGCTGATGGGAGTTGTAGCGCAAAGCATCTGGAGAGCACCAAGTTGCTTACTCCTGGAATAAAGAGAGAAGCTCTAGGGAAGGCCCATCACTACTTAAGTATGTTATAATGCCTGCAGACTCACTTTTTAAAGAGTTTGCTTCCTTCAAGAGACTCATCAATATGTACCCTACAACTATTATAGAATATTAAGACAAATGGAAATGGCTGTCAGCTGGACTTTTTCATGCTGAGAAAGTGTGGTTTGAAAGTTCTGGCACAAGACCTGGTTTTAAAACCGTTGACGGTGTTACATTAGATTGGACTACAGCACAGATTTTACTAGGATATTACAAACTTATCCTTATGTAAGAAAACCTAATAATTGGTGTATCAGAAATGAGTTACAAAGACCATTCTTAAGTGGCTTTATTATTCTATAATACTGAGACATTAAAATGATGTAATGTCCTGCCTATGAGATGGCTTCAGAACCCCTGGAATCTTAGTTTAAGGGTTAAATTGGAGTGAAATCCACACATATTACTGAGACTAATCTGCCATCTGCACTAACAAATTCAGGTTTTTTATGATTCATTAAAAAACCAGGGCCTGATGAATACCCAACTTTATGGTAGGTAGGAACCGATGCCAGTTTTGAAGGAAATGTATTGGGAAATCTTGGAGCAACAAAGACTACTTGATCAAAGCACGAAGTCTCGATGTTGCCTATTATAAAACCTGGGAAAGAATCTCTCAGTGTGGTGAGCTGTATCTTTGATTGATGTAGATTAAAATTCTAGACAAATAGGTTTAAAAAGAAATTCCTAATATTTTGCATGTCGATAATGCAAGTTCCCCCACCACACCCCCCAGTTAGATAATGCTGTGGTAAAGCTTGTTATTTAGGAAAGTAGAAGGGAAAATTGAACGGGGCTGTTGATGCTGAGAAGGCCTTTGGCCAATATCTATTTGTAACCTACAAAGGTTCTCCATACACACAAGATTGCTTACAGTAGGATTGTACTTATTTTAGGCTTTAAACATTTGATACTGGCCTCATTCAGAAGACCAAACATTTATTGTATACAGAACACATTAGTGCTAAAAAGGTTGGTGCTAATTGGCCAGAAGTCTAGATACCCAATTACAGGATGATCCTGTGCATATTACTTGAAAGTAAGTCGCACAGTGTTCAATGGGTTTACTCCCTAGTAAATGTGTTTAAGATTGTTGCTTTAAGAGATAGAGCTGACTAGTTGATGTCCATTGTAAGAGCTGTTTACTTTTCTATGAGTTTTGTAAAGCTGTCACAAAAATGATAAAACTTAGGAACTCTATAAAATAGTGTTTGCTTTTGCTATTGATGAGAAACACAATCGTCTATATGCACAGAACTCTATGACTAGATTGGGAGGGGGGCTGTTGCTCTCATGTTGTGCTTGTGGGCTCTCCACAGGCAGCTGGTGGGCCACAGTATGTCAGAATGCTGGGCTAGATGGACTTTTAGACTGATTCAGAATGGTGGTTCTTATATTCCTGTGTGTCCAAAAACACTTTGTAAGCAGATTTATTCTGTAATATTGTCTGCTTTAGTGACATATAAGAGCTACAGAAAGATATCACATGACAAGGGTCTGCAATTCATGAAAAGACAGAATTGTTGCATTATAGTTTTATCTGTAAAATAACTCAGCTTTAGTACTTCAATATATATTATTTCTAAGCAAACACAGCACTGTAATATATAATAGAGACTTCAGAATCTATTTGACTTGATTGTGATGACGTTTATGGAAGCATGCAGCAAAACCCAGACTTGACTGAGCAACGTACAAGGTTTTATGGAATTCTCTTGTTTTCAAGGTATCAGGGAGTGGTTGACAATGGGACACCTTCGGTCTGACTACAGTTAAGAACAATGATACATAACAGATATAACCTGTAACATATCTAAAATGAGCTATATTTTCTTTGTTCAGGGAGAGTAAGCTGCTGCTTTCTTAGACCTAGATTTCTTTTCGCGTATGAAGTTCCTGATAAATTCCTAAGGTTGCAATGTTGCATTCATCTAGGCACATTTAATAACCAAGAAACTGAGTGAAAGATTATACCCCTAAAACTTGCAGGCAAGAACCACATTCTTTATACCGGGGTGGGCAACTTGTGGCCCTCCAAATGTTTTGGTCTACAATTCCCACCAATCCTCACCATTGGATATGCTGGCTAGAGCTGATGGTAGTTGTAGGGCAAAACATCTGGAGGACCACAAGTTGCTCACCCCTGCTTTCTGCTTATGAGCTTAGATTCAAAGATCCCTAGCATGAGTAGAAGGTACTCCTACTTGTGCAAGAGGGAGGGATATTCTGTTTCTTCTGATTTCTTCTGTTCACAAGCTCCAGCTCTTCATGCTGCATGGCATCCTGTTCTACAGTGTCCTCATGGTCAGGTGCAAGGAGCTACACCAACAAAGGGGTAGGCAGGAAATCTACACTGTGTGAGCGGAACTTCAATTGCAGTTAGAATGGGGGAAAACCTGCACAAAAGCTGGGAAACCACCAAGCCATCAATGGTTGGGGGAAAGGGGGGTGGGGACACCAGAGGGCCAGATTAGGTACCCTGGCATGTCAGATTTGGACCCTAGGTCTGATGTTCTGCACCCCTGGCATGTAACAACAAACAACGATTTATTTATTTATATCCTACTCTTCTACATTTATATTCAGAGTAGCTTAGGAACATTTGGGGGGGCCTTTCTCATGGTCTCTAGCTGGAATTACTAGCTTGAGCTATCTGGATGGCAGTAAACTAGAAGGAAAAAATCCTTATTTGCTTCTTTCTTCCTTCTATTTTTGGCATGTGATCCTCCCAGCACCAGTTGAGTCAGATGACTCTTGCACACCTCTCACTCTCCCTATCGGGTGTGGCAAAAGGTGTGTGAAGTTAGACTTGGCTGGTCCTGGGAGGGTCCACTCATTCCAATGCGGTCTTCCCATGTTCCCACATCCCCACTATTATTTCCAATTTGGAGGGGGAGCAATGCTGTTATCTTCGAAATGGGATGTGCATGAAGGGGATTATCTCTGATCACAAATTGGAGATAACAGGGATTCCTCTGGGGGCAGGACTTGGAAGCAAAGTCCTATCCCCTGGAAAAATCCATAGGGGCTCTGCAAGCTGGATGGGGAACCACCGGCCCATGGGCCAGAAGCTCCTGATCCCTACTTTAGAGGAACTGGAACATACCCCTCTTTCAAGGAAACATTTAAAACTTTCATTGCCCACTTGGCAAGCCCTCCTCAGGCAGATTTTATAAACCAAGATGGGCATGGGTCCAAGGGACACGTTGTTGAAGTAACCTATCCACATCCTCAGGTGAAACTAACTGAAACGTATTATGAAAACTAGACAAGTGGCTGCCTCAATCTTCTAACCAAAATCTGTTCTCAATATGGAGTTCTAATCAAAGTGGATGTGAACCATTTTATCAGCAAAGTGTCTTGCAAACATTTTGACAGCAGGTCCTGGAAGGCTCCTCTTCACTATCCTGGTGACCAGAATGTAATAACCCTAAAATAAAGTACCTCAAGCAACTCTCCTGAATGACACTGTGCAGACACAAACAGAGGCAGAAAAAATCCCCTCTTTGCTACCCTAACCCCCATGGAGTTGTCCCTAAAATGGACTCTAGCCCATGTCTGAGTAGATTCAGCCCAAGCTTTTCTCTACTGCCACTCTAGTCATCTGTCTTTTCAGTGACTACTAGTCACCATAACTATATATTACCTCCAATATTAGAGGAAGTATGCCTCTGAATACCAGTTGTTGAGGGTTATGAGTGGGAAAGTGTTGTTGTGCTGCTTGTGGGCTGGTTTGCCACTGTGGAAACAGAATGCTGACTAGATAGGCCTTTGGCCTATCTAGCAGGTCTCTTCTTACATTCTTATATGAAAAACATTTAAAGCTGAACACACTAACTTGGGTACACAAAGCGTTTAGTGAAATTTATACCAGAGAATGAAGAGGTCCTAAAGCTTTCCTCAGAGGTATCTCATATTTCAACATTGTAAGAGTGTACAAATGCATACCATAACTAGGCCTCTAATAGCCCATCAAGATGCATTCTGATCCTGATTATATGCGACATATAAACCTTTGCAAAATAAATGATAGTATCTGAAACAACTATTCAAGAGCAGCTGTAAGCATTTCAACTACCAAGGGCTCTACAATTGTAAGTGGTTCCACAGCTTCCTCTCTGGAGCACTGATGTTACGTCCTCCCCAAAGGCCATAGATATTACACGGGAAAAGAAAGACTATAATATTTCAGCAAATTTTTCATTTTTCTCTGCATTCAGCATTAACAAAAAGACAATGATGTGTCTGATTTCGGAAGAGAAATAATATAACAAAAAAGGTTAGAATGGTTTGACTAAAAGTGCAGCATTGCATTGTAAAGGGAATATTTTACAGAAAAGGAAAACATCCATTTGAATTTAAGAATTTAATAACTGCAAATTCTCTGTATTTGTTGCTTAGCAGTTTTGTGCTTCTTTACCCTAACATATGAAGATCATTATGAACTAAGGACCAATAATATTATGAAAGGAAAACACCTCTATAAATGGTACATTAAAAATTTACACATTATCTACACAAACTACAGTTCCACAAAGACATATAGCAATAAAATTCCACAACCATTTCCTGAAGTTTTACACATCTAACCCCTTCTCTTTTAGATGAACACTGGCATTAAGAGTATATAACCAGACTCAACATGCAAGCTATGCCCTCTGGGCAAAATGCTCAAACTCTTTCTCTATGCCATTTCATGACTAATGACCACCTTCTGCACCTTTCAACTGTACACCAAATATAGCTGGGCAAGAGCATTTCAGCAACTGCACTATGATTCTGATCTTGGTGCTTGGTTGTTCTTCATAGGCTGAAACGAAACAACTTCTGGAAGGGCTGTAAAATCCCCCTGCTAATTAGCTAGTGTTAAAAGCTTCCAAGTATCTGAAGTCTAAACGACTAAATCAAATTTCTAAGTAAATTTCTAAGTTTGTTGTTGTTGTTGTTCAGTCATTCAGTCGTGTCCGACTCTTCGTGACCCCATGGACCATAGCACGCCAGGCCTTCCTGTCCTGCGCTCTCTCCCGGAGCATGCTCAGGTTCATATTCATTGCATCGGTGATGCTATCTAGCCATCTCATCCTCTGCCGTCCCCTTCTCCTTTTGCCTTCAGTCTTTCCCAGCATCAGGGTCTTTTCCAGAGAGTTTTCTCTTCGCATTAGGTGGCCAAAATATCTGAGCTTCAGTTTCTGTATCTGTCCTTCCAATGAGCAGTCAGGGTTGATTTCCTTTAGGATGGGCTGATTTGACCTCCTTGCAGTCCAGGGGACTTGTAAGAGTCTTCTCCAGCACCACAGTTCGAAAGCATCAATTCTTCGGCGCTCAGCCTTCCTTATAGTCCAGCTCTTACAGCCATACAGTACTACTGGGAAAACCATAGCTTTGATTAGACGGACCTTTGTTGGCAAGGTGATGTCTCTGCTTCTTACTCTGCTGTCTAGGTTTGCCATAGCTTTCCTCCCAAGGAGCAAGCGTCTTTTAATTTCATGGCTACAGTCACCGTCTGCGGTGATCTTGGAGCCCAAGAAAGTAAAATCTGTCACTGCTTCCATTTCTTCCCCTTCTATATGCCAGGAAGTGATGGGGCCAGATGCCATGATCTTAGTTTTTTTAATGTTGAGTTTCAAACCAGCTTTTGCACTCTCCACTTTCACCCTCAACAAGAGGCTCTTTAGATCCTCTTCGCTTTCTGCCATTAGGGTGGTATCGTCTGCATATCGGAGGTTGTTGATAATTCTCCCAGCAATCTTAATTCCGACCTGTGATTCATCCAACCCGGCATTTCTCATGATGTACTCTGCATATAAGTTAAATAAGCAGGTTGACAATATGCAGCCTTGTCGTACTCCTTTCCCAATTTTGAACCACTCGGTTGTTCCATGTCTGGTTCTTACTGTTGCTTCTTGACCCTCGTACAGGTTTCTCAGGAGACAGGTAAGGTGGTCTGGTACTCCCATCACTTTAAGAATTTGCCACAGTTTGTTGTGATCCACAAAATCAAAGGCTTTAGCGTAGTCAATGAAGCAGAAATAGACGTTTTTCTGGAATTCTCTTGCTTTCTCCATGATCCAGCGAATGTTGGATTTGATCTCTAGTTCCTCTGCCTCTTCGAAACCCAGCTTGTACTTCCGGTAGTTCTCGGTTCGCATACTGCTGAAGCCTAGCTTGTAGGATTTTGAGCATCACCTTGATGGCATGTGAAATGAGCGCAATTGTGCGGTAGTTTGAACACTCTTTGGTGTTGCCCTTCTTTGGAACTGGAATGTAAGCTGACCTTTTCCGGTCTTGCGGCCATTGTTGAGTGTTCCAAATTTGTTGGCATATTGAATGCAGCACTTTAACAGCATCATCTTTTAGGATTTTAAATAGCTCAGCTGGAATACTGTCATCTCCGCTAGCTTTGTTGTTAATAATGCTTCCTAAGGCCCACTTCACTTCACTCTCGAGGATGTCCGGCTCAAGTTCAGTGACCGCACTCTCATGGCTATCAGGGACATTCAGATCTTTCCTGTATAGTTCTTCTGTGTATTCTTTCCACCTCTTCTTAATCTCATCTGCTTCTGTTAAGTCCCTGCCTTCTTTGTCCTTTATCATGCCCGTCTTTGCACAAAACGTTCCCTTGAGATCTCCAATTTTCTTGAAGAGATCTCTAGTCTTTCCCATTCTGTTGTTTTCCTCGATTTCTTTGCATTGTTCATTTAAGAAGGCCTTCTTGTCTCTCCTTGCTATTCTCTGGAACTCTGCATTCAGTTGGATATATCTTCCCCTTTCTCCCTTGCTTTTCCCTTCCCTTCTTTCCTCAGCTACTTGTAAAGCCTCATCTGACAGCCACTTTGCTTTCTTGCAGTTCTTTTTCTTTGGGATGGATTGAGTTGCTGCCTCCTGAACAATGTTACGGACCTCCGTCCATAGTTCCTCAGGCAATCTGTCTATCAGGTCTATTCCCTTAAATCTATTCCGCACCTCCACTGTATATTCATAAGGGATATGATTTAGGTCATACCTGAATGGTTTAGTTGTTTTCTCTACGTTCTTCAATTTAAGCTGAAATTTTCAAACAAGAAGCTCATGATCTGAGCCACAGTCAGCTCCAGGTCTTGTTTTGACTGACTGTATGGAGCTTCTCCATCTTTGACTGCAAAGGACATAATCAATCTGATTTCGATATTGACCATCTGGTGATGTCCATGTGTAGAGTCGCCTCTTGTGCTGTTGGAAAAGCGTGTTCGCTATGATCAGTGTGTTCTCTTGGCAAAACTCTATTAGCTTTTGTCCTGCTTCATTTTGTACACCAAGGCCATGCCTGCCTGTTATCCTGGTGATTTCTTGACTTCCTACTTTAGCATTCCAATCCCCTATGATGAAGAGGACATCTTTTTTTTGGTGTTAGTTCTAGAAGGTGTTGTAGGTCTTCATAGAGCCGATCAACTTCAGCTTCTTCGGCATCAGTGGTTGGGGCATAGACTTGAATTACTGTGATGTTGAATGGTTTGCCTTGGATTCATACTGAGATCATTCTATCGTTTTTGAGATTGTATCCCAGTACTGCTTTTCCCACCCTTTTGTTGACTATGAGTGCTACTCCATTTCTTCTAAGGGATTCTTGCCCACAGTAGTAGATATGATGGTCACCTGAATTAAATTCGCCCATGCCTGTCCATTTTAGTTCGCTGATTCCCAAGATGTCGATGTTCAATCTTGCCATCTCATGTTTGACCACCTCCAGCTTACCTTGATTCATTGATCTGACATTCCAGGTTCCTAAACAATATTGTTCTTTACAGCATTGGATTTTCTTTTCACCACCAGACACATCCACAGCTGAGTGTCCTTTCGGCTTTGGCCCAGCCACTTCACTCTTTCTGGCGCTACTTGGAAATACCCTCTGCTCTTCCCCAGTAGTATATTGAACACCTTCCGACCTGAGGGTCTCATCTTCCGGCGTCATATCTTTTAGCCTTGTGATACGTTCCATGGGGTTTTCTTGGCAAGAATACCGGAGTGGGTTGCCATTTCCTTCTCCAGTGGACCACATTTTGTCAGAACTCTCTGCCATGACCTGTCCGTCTTGGGTGGCCCTGCACGGCATAGCTTATGGCTTCACTGAGTTACGCAAGCCCCTTCGCCACAACAAGGCAGTGATCCATGAAGGGGTAAAATTTCTAAGTACATTTAAGTAAATACTTTAGCACTCTTCCATGTCTTGTCCAGCATGGCTATTTTGCATTGAAACTTTACTTAGTTCCAGATAGTAAAGTCATTCCATGAGCTAGTGGTGTCACCTTGTGTCCCATGTCCAGTGTCCAAGGAAAGGCCTGGAACCTGATTGGAAAATGGCTTGGCTAAAAGCAGGAGTTCAGAAAGAGGCAAAATAAATCCATTTCAAAGTAAAATGAAAGTTGGCTTTAGTTAATTATGAAGTTCAAGTAATGCCAACATTGCAATATATAATTCATTGAGTATATAACATCGTAGTTCTACAAACTATCATTAACCCATGAAATAAATTTAAATTTTGAGTTATTTAAAAATTAAAACTTGATGTAAAATGAATTCCAGTTCTATATACACTCATTTCAATTTCTGTACATGGTTAAATTGTAGGCAAGGGGGTCAAATTAAAACCTTAAATATTTAAACTGGTCAATGACAGGCAAGTAGTCAAGGAATTATCTCAAGTTTATTGTTAAATATGGATAGCCTCTGAGATAACCTCAAGTACATGCCATGGCTTTCTAATGTGTTATTGTATTATTAACCTATGAAATAGTTCTGAATTTTAAGCAACAAAAGCAGACGTTTTAAGCAAATTAAAAGGAACATAATTATGCAGCATCATGAGATGTACTAGGCAGTCACACTGTGCATATATCAAAAATACATTAATAACTGAACATATTAATAAAAAGCTAAGACTGGCCCTTCAAGACCTCAGCACTAATTAGAAAAGATCTTGACTGCACTTCTTGAATAACTTTCATTGACAAATTTGGTAAGACTTTTTTAAAAAAACTAACTAAACCCCCAATAAGTTATTCCCAAGCAGGTGGCTCACCTACTCTGTTATCTCTTGTCAAATATAAATGAGACATCATTAGACAGGATAAGTAATTTAGCAATTGTTTAACTGTATCAACTTGAATCTTATTTTTGATGAACTTAACTAATTAACTCTGAGAAGGTGACCAGATTTTAAGTACCATAGTTCAATTAAAGGCCATTGATAATGATCATTACTGGAATAATTTCTTTCAGTTCTGAGAAAACTCTTCAGAAAAGGGTAATTCTTAACTGAATTCTGTTGTTAATGAACACAGTCTCTACAGCCAAGTGATGATTCAAACATCACTAACTAGCTTTCTTAGGCAGCCCACATAATCCATTAACAGCCTAGTGAACGCTTATCATGTACCCTGCCACAACCAGTGAACTGCCGAAAAAAGATATGAGAAAGAGTATTTATTCACAATATAGCCATTATATAGCTTTATGGTCCTTATCAGTAATCCACTTCCTTCAGCACCATTTGAATAATTCAGCTTATACATGGCTCCGAAGCCTCCCTAAAAATGTGGTGAAAACAGATACAAACAAGATAAAATCTTCTGTCAGTGAAACAGCACCAGCGCAAGCACTCCCATTGCCTGAGGCAGGAGACCTTGCTACTGCATGCCCCACCCCCTGCTGCTGCCATATGCCCCCCACTCTTGCCACCATGCCTCCCCCCCACTTTGCTGTCACACCCCAACCCCATTGCCATCGTAGAAACAAATGCTTGGCTCTGATGGGGTCTTTCCTCAGAGCCAGGTATTGCTTTACTGGAGAGGCATCCCAGGATATCACCTGTGCAGCAGGTGATCTTCTGGGACATCTCTCCTTTGGAGCAACCGTTTAGCTCTGGCTAAACAGAGGTCCAGGCAGCTACTCTGAAGGATGGGTGGCTGCTCTGGAGAGGTGTCCCAGGAGACCATGTGCAGCATACCTGCCAGACAGGCTATTTATTTATTCATTCATTCATTCATTCATTCATTCATTCCATTTCTATACCACCCAGTAGCCGAAGCTCTCTGGCTGGGCTCAGAGGAAAGACCCCTGTCAGAGCCAGGAATTTCTGCCCAAAATGGCAATGGGGGTGAGGTGCGACAGCAAGGTAGGTGGGGGTGCACAGTGGCAGGGGTGGGGGCATGCAGCGGCAGCAAGGGGATGCGGGCAGTGGCAAACTCTCCTGTCTCAGACAGCAAGAGTGCTTGCCCTGGTTCCGTTTAACTGACAGCAGATTTGGTACACTCACACTCATTCTCTGACAGGGCTTTCCCTTGCTGGCATTAGCACTAGGAAAGCAAGGGAAACCCAGACTTTCCCTAGCTAGTGCTAGCAAGGAAAACCCTGTGGTGAGGTCTCCACAGACAACCCTGCTTTAGCTGTTCAGATGAACTCCCTCTCCCACATTCAGTGAACACGAGAGGGTTCAGCATTGACCCCTAGCCCTGCCTCCGACACTGGTGTGCCTGCTGGCCCCTGTGGCAGTGATGTGTGCACCATTAGTGAGAAACAGCTTTATGTAGGTATGGCCATCCCTTGCGATTGGGTTCCTGATTTCAAGGCAGAACTGTGCATGCAGCCCCCAGAGAGGCATGGCCAATGGACACGTCTGCATTGGGGACTGGGCTACCGAGCACAGACCCATTCTTTGAACACATTAGCCATTTTGGGGACTAAAGAACCCTATTGCCTATTAGTTAAAACACCATCATTGGATGAGAATAATATCTTGTAACAAGCCACAGCAAACTGGTGCTTGTTTAAGAATACTGTTGAAGGGTGTAATCCTATGCACACTTACCTTGGAATAAGTCCTACTGAACTCAGTCGGACTTATTTCTCAGCATAAATACTGAGGCCTGTAATGCATGGCTGTAATTCTATGCATGTTTACTTGGGAGTAAGCCCTAATGAACTTAATGGGACTTACTTCTAAGTAAACCTGCAGTTTTATCTGAGTTAAATGGTTTTTATTCCATTATACAGTCTCTCCATATTCATTCACAATAATCTTGAAATACCATTGTTTGCAATGTGAAATTTGCAACTTTGTGGCTTCTGATTTTTTTTAAAGTAGAGGCATGTTTTCATTGCGTAAATTTAAAACAACTTTTCCAACACTGAAATAATTAATCTTGATAATTTCAAAATGTTGCTTAATTGAGTTGTAAGACTTCTGGCAGCAGCATAATCAGCTCCTGAAGAAGAAATTTGTCTTTAACCTATAAGAAGCTCATGTAAACAAGACGCTAACCTACCATGACCATAAAATTATTTTTACTTTTCTGACCCGTGTTATATTTGCGCAGAGATCTCTAGAGAGTAACCAGGAAAAAATAGGGTCAAAATGTCCCAAAGCAGGCCATTATTACAAGGGCCATCATTAGGCTACTGGTGCAAGATACTGTTTGCTAGCTGGAAAAATAGTACTTTAAATTACACAGTAATTTTAACACCTTTATATTTGTCTATTCTTATCACAGATCCCATCACTATTCCCATCACAGATTTTCATGAAATTTCCTATGAGAAAAAAACAAGGTTCTATATACTTTCTGTAAGTCGGAATCACAGAATAGTAGAGGCTGAAACAAGGAATGAAATCATCTAGTCATCTAGTCAAATGCTCTGAGGTGAATATCTAAATATCCCATAGCTAGATATCCTAACAGATCAGCTCATATAATAAAAGAGAGCAGACTACAGTTTATAGAGTTTACAGTGTGCTATGTACAGACAGGAGTTCTGCAAGAGCAGAACAAGCAATATGCCATGCTCAGAAGGTTCAGTCAACTAGGACCTGCTACAATTTTCAGAGAAAGATGGACATTTTCCAAACTCAGGCCAATTTAGATGCAGCAATACATGCAGCACAGAAGCAAAACTGGTCTGCTGAATTCTCTTTAGAAAAAAGACTGGGTGTTCTCAACACCACATGAACCTACAGTTGTGATACTTCCCCCTTAGTTACGCATACACTACATTAAAATACTATGGGCTAAATTATCATCAGTACCCATTCTGTAAAATAGAGGTGCACACACACCCTGCCCCTGCCACCACACACACATGGCCCCCGATTGTACCAAGAGTGCTTCAAACACTAAAGAATTCCAAAGGGCAATGAAGTCTTCTGAAATCTTCTGGAAATATGGAGCAAGGACAGGAAGGTCCAGAGGAGAATAGACAGAAGCCAGAATGCTTTGGAAGGGAAAAGACTGCATTCCCAGTACAGGAATTCCAGATCAATGTTCCAAGAGATCAAAGGGGAAAAAATGGTAAGGTGGCACTTCTGTATACTGAGAAGATGCGAGTTCTGTAGCAGGGGTGAGGGGCTTTCACAGTGCAGTGGAGTTGCTGTGATGGAAAGAGAATCAGGCAGCTTCAGCTGCAGGTAAGACAGAGCTGAGTCGAGCCAGACTGGCCACTTCCTTGTGCTCAGATCACCCCCCTCAGTCGATCACAAGAATCTTCACAGTGAAAAAAATAACCCTGCTAAACTCAAGACACGGCAAAGACAGAAAGGAGATCACTGTGATGTACCTGTGCGTATATGCATGTGTGTGCAGCTCCCAGCCCGAGCCAGCATCACATGTGGCCCTCGGGGCTGAAAAGGTTGTGCATCTCTTCTATTAAAGGTTTACATATAGGACAAATAAATGAAATAAGTCTTGGAAAAGGAGATATTCTGTGAATCTGAAATTTCAAAGTTGTAAAGTGAACCTGTGAGGAGCTAACACCAAAGTACTGTGGACAGTCCATTGCCAAATACACTATCACCAATGATATGATGGTTATCTCCAGTGATCTTCATTATTTTTAAAGCAGGAGCTACTTTTGCTCCAGGCACTGCCACCAAGCTGGGGGGGGGGGGGGGCTCTCCTCTTCCCCCCTAATCGAGCAGTGATGCTGTGCACCACATTCAGCTGGAGAACCTCACCTCCCCAACCTCCTCAACGATATCCAAGACCTCATCAGTCAGTGACCAAGTCAGCAGGCAGGAGAAATCCAACAGGCTCACTTAGTCCTTGGACTGGAATGTTGTTGTTGTTGTTGTTTCGTCACCTGTGCTTTGCTCTACTTAATTCAGCAAAACTTTGTAGCGCAGGTCTACATTGCTCTCTCTCACCTGCACATTTACTTTCCCCTTCAGTGCCTGTGCAGTGCACCACTGTAGCTAGCCAGTCATATGGCTCTTTGCCTCTTGGGCTCCTCCCCTACCACAGCTAATTGACTGTTTGCTCCTGCATTTTCCTCTCCCCCACCCCACCAGCCACCTTACAGCTGGGAAGCAGCAGGTTTCCTGACTCCCCACCCTCAAAGCTGCCTCTGGCAGCCCAGACCACAGCAGCTGGCCCGCTGCTAAAGCAAACTAAGCGGCAAAACTAGAGAGCCCCTGCTGAGAGTGAACAGCTACTACAAAGAGAGAGTGAGTGAATGAGAGAGAGAGATGGAGAGCTGCAGTTGAGGTTATTGGGGGCTGCCAGTGGCCTTAGGGCAGTGAAGAACACTGGTTATCGCTACAAACTTACTTTTGTACCTTCTTTAATGCACACACTCTGTGTATGCATTACACAGGGGATAATGTAAGATGTGAAATGTTTCTGTAACATGAACATTTGCCTTGTCATGAATGCTTGTCTTTTCTGAAGCTCAAATCATGTAGAAAACACAGCTATCGCAGTGTTATGGTTCACAAAACAAAATACATTCAAGTTCTTTCCCACCAGAGTGTTTGTGCAAAATATTAACATCTATATTAAAAACCTAGTGTCAAATATGTTTATGCATTTCATTGTTCTCAAAACACATGCTACAAAATAGTAATTGTCATTCATTAAATGAATACTATAAAGATCTATAGAATTTCAAAATGGAGATTCTTTTGATGCAAAGAAGATCCTTTTTGAAATGTTTGGTCGTGTTATTTAAGCAGGAAATAATGTGAAGTATTGTGCATAAGAGCTTATATTTGTTTTTGTACACAAGAAAATAAGATGAACGTGCTGTACTCTGTTCTTCATTAAAGTATTATGGTCAAAACCAGTAGGTTATAAGGCATGATCTTGCTACACAATTCTAAAATATATAAAAATGATTAAATCTCTGCTTTGAGTATTGCACAAGAAAAGAAAGTCAACAGTGTCTCATTTTACATCAAAACTTGACTACAATATTTTCTTAATACTCTCCACCTCTCCAAGCCATTTCCTGTGGTTTGCCTCAAAATGTACCACTATTGGCCTAAATAGCAAGGTCAGCATTGCATGGGACTGGATGTAAAATGGAAGTTATAGCATAAGTATAAAATTAAACATGACTAAAGTCATAGCAGAGAGGGAAAATGTTAAATTAAATGGATTAGAAGACTAAACTAACTTTTTATTCCTGGAACAGGTTCTATTTCTCGGACAGAGTTAAAATAGTTGAGATTTATGTTGCTGTTCCTGGTGTGATCAAATACAACATTTATTTATTTATTTATTTTTCATTTTTCATTTCTATACCGCCCAATAGCCAAAGCTCTCTGGGCGGTTTTTATTTTTATTTTTCATATTTATTTATTTTTCATTTTTCATTTCTATACCGCCCAATAGCCAAAGCTCTCTGGGCGGTTCACAAAAATTAAAACCAAATAACACACAATAAAACAATTTAAAATATATAGAACATTAAAACCACAATATAACAATACAACCACAATAAAACCTAGCAGCAGTGCAGGAGTTTAAAATACAGATTTAAAACAGCAAAGATAAAAATTTAGAAAGCTAAAATGCTAAAATGCCTGGGAAAATAAAAAGGTCTTCACCTGGCGCCGAAAGGAATACAATGTAGGCGCCAGGCGAACCTCACTAGGGAGCTCATTCCAGAGCCGGGGTGCCACAGCAGAAAAAGCCCTCCTCCTAGTAGCCACCCGCCTCACTTCCTTTGGCAGGGGCTCACGGAGAAGGGCCGTTCTGATTCCTTCCCACCTATAAACCGACCAGTGACTTTGTACTACATTAATTGAAATATAAGAACATTCTCTTCCTTTGGCCACAGTTCTCAAACACTTATTTGGAATATACAGTCTACAAATGTAATACATTTGAAAACATCTCCACACATGACAACTGCCTATACAGATATCACTTCTGTGCAGGAAATTATTTGTGCCATATGCACACCAGGACAGCAGAGCAGAGTGGAGAAAGTGGACAGACTGAGGAGACCTGGGTTCAAATTCCCATTCAGCTATGAAGCTAAATTGGTGATCATTGGCCAGTTACTCTCACAGGCTAAGCTTTTTCACAGGGTTACTTTAAGGATAAAATGATGGAATAATTTGATATATGCCATCCTGAGTTACTTGGGAACGGGGCAGGATACAACCCCCCCCCCCAATAAATATACATGGTACAAATCCATATCTATTTTTACATATCAACATACCACACACTACAACCACTGCCTACTAGAGGTATTCACTGCATTTTCATGTGGCAAAAGCGATGTGTATGATTCATCATATGCAATTTCCAATGTGGAACTGATATTTATGTACAAAATGTGTTACTTGTGAAGTGACTCCGAGAAGCAATGGCTTAAGAGTAATGGCCTATGAACACCAAGTACTACTTAATTTTCTTCCTGCTCTGGCATAGTGAGGGAGAGTGGAAGGAGGAGTGAACTCTAATTCAGCAGAAGGATTATGGTAGCTTTACAATGGAACAGACAAGCCATGAAAATTATAATACAGATGAACAAAAACAGTGAAACTGACTGAAGCCATAACAGTGAGGACAAAAGTGAAATGGAGTAGAAGACTAAATTATCTTATCCTTTTATTCCTGGAACAAGAAATAAAGGAATTAAAGGAAACATCTTTGTATAGAACATTGAACTGTGGGTCTATACTGGCACAATTATTCTGCTTCTATAAGGCAAGGCAAGAATAATCCTTCGTTGCATTAGCAGAACAAAAATGATGGTTCAAGCTGAACAGCCTTGTACTTAAGATTCTCCATGGATATCTATTAATTGTTAGTGAGCTAATGCTTTGATTACAGACACCTTTACACGCCACTACATGAAAATAATGACCTGAACTCCCTCAATTCAATGAATTAAACTTTTTGTCCCAAGAGGAATCATTGCCCTTTCCCTTTGGCCCCAATGGTAAAGTTAGCCAATTTACCCAGGGAAAGGGGATTTATTTATTTATAATTAAATTTCTTAAGCACCTCATAGACAAAGTCTCTCTAGGCATTGTACTGATTCAAACATAACAAAATACATTTGCCTGGTACTTGTTTTAAGCAAACCATTTGCTGAAGCCATTTAGATGTAATTTTACTGAACTTCTTCCTTGTCCTATAGGGTGACAAGTCACTCCTCCTCTATCTGAATATAGAATATCATCCCAAGAATTTTACACTCAGCTTATGTAGGCTCCTACAATGTGGATTCAGGCTAGGACTCATAAGGTGACATTGCCAATTGCGCTAAATGAAGGAAGAAACAACACACTTTTAAAAAAGGAGAAAAAAGCCCAACTCCGAAGTACTGAGTTTTTTCACTTTCTCTTTAAATGAACAGGAGAACTATCACAATATCCTGAAACTGCACTAAGCAGTTACCACTTCAACTTGCCATCATTTCCTGCTTCATGAGCAACCTCCCAGCTTTTACTGGGGGGGGGGGGGGAGGGAGCAAAGTGACACCACTAACCCAACAAAGCTTCTTTTTTTTTAATCACTCAACAAGGTGTGTGTTTTGTTTTGTGTTTAAATACTTTCTCAAAGGCTTAGGTAGGTGGATAGCATTAGGCTGTATTTATAAGCAATAATGTTTGTGGCCTCAATCAACTTGTTTGTGGCCTTTCTCAATACATTCTCAGCAGTTCTTCTAGTATTAATGGAATCAAGCCAAGAACTTGTGATACTGAGCCTTTTAATTGCTTCAGCAGTTAAATGCTAATGCATCATCATTCATAATAACACTGAATGCCCCACACATACATAATGCAAACAGTATATCAAAACAAATGCTTTTTGCAGGTTCCAACCTTTTAGCCTCCATAAGCAGGTGAGCATGAGAATCGGAGTAAATGCTGCCTTGATTGTGCAGCTCAGTCAATAAAAATACAATATAAAGATGAGCAAGCAAACAATTCTAACCGTTAACCTATTTGCCTTCATATAGCCTTTGCTATCAGTTCTGTTCCAAATGTACGCTCAAAACAGAGCAGCTTGCCTCAGGGGAGAATTTTTCTTGGAAACGTTTTCTTTGGGAAACTAGTTTTTCTTTTCATAAACCTCAATGCGTCTCCAAGTTTTGATAAGAAATATTAATAGCATTCATGGGATTTGCATATGTATTTCACAGAAAGTTACCAGAATCCCATCTGCTTTCTATTAAAATAAGTGAATACTATTGTTAGTTTGTCGTAATTGCAGTAGTTGTGATACTATTACACTCTGCGGTGCTGTGGCAAAGGAACATACCTGTCTGAGGTACTATGGCTAATGCATGAACAGATGAAGCTGCCTTATGGGTCCAACCAAGCCCATAACAGAACTGAACCTACAACCTGATATTAGCCAATAAGAGAGCAATCCTATACATGTTTAGACAAAAAAATGACCTACAAGTCCAGGCATTCCCCAACCAGACCTGTCACATGGAGAGATGTTTTTACGTAGTGCTTTTTTTCCATCCCCTCTGTTATAGAACCCAAACCCCAGAGGATTATCTATCATTTTAAATCATAGATCAAAACACACCCATTTACAAAAGGGTCCCAGAGGATTATCTATCATTTTAAATCATAGATCAAAACACACCCATTTACAAAAGGGTCCCATGACTCACATCAGTCTTATGAGCTAAAATGTAGAGAAGAAGGCCAGTTTTAAATTGGCTTTTTAACCAATATGTCCAAATCAGGCCTCCCTGTAGCAAAACATTTTGCCAAATGTATTTGGGTCTCTGAAACAACAACAAAAGCATAACAGATTCAACATCAATTACTTAAGACCTGCAAAACAAATACCTGCACAATATTAGTGTTGCCAAAAAGCACTTTCCAATGGTGGTGGCTCAACACTGATGTGGTAACCTCTGAATGCTTTTTGCAATGCATATCCAGCCAATTACATGAAGTTTCACAAGCCAGTGCAACACTTCCTGTTTTAGAGGTAATCACTAACATGTCAGTTCTCATCTGAAGTGGTAATATTTGAGGTAGCCCTTAAGCATCTATTGTTCATATACAGCGTGTTTCAGATAGTTGTGAAGCCATCCTAATCTTCCTTCTAGATCAGGGGTGCACAATCCTTTTGACCCCGAGGACTGCATCAGGTATCTGCTGGGGTGGTGAAGGCCGCAGATGCACACACATCACTCACATAATACTCACACACATTCACATATATTCTCATACACACCCCACTCACACTCACCCCAGCAGCAACAGATCTTGGTCTTGCACCAACAGCATCAAGGTACTGAATTCATCTCCCCAACAAAAAACAAAAATGCTCTAGGAATGGGCTCTATGGTATTTGCCACAGAAATCTAATTCCTCAAACATTCCCAGAACATGCTAGGAAGATGTCAGGAACCTTCAAGTTTGGCTTCCTAGGAAGCTCCAGGGACACTTGAGGAATGGGACTTCTATAGCATGAATCATAGAGTGGTCCCCCCTTTTTTCCTAGAGACAGTGATGCGGGGGGCCTGAGGGCCACTAAAGAAGGCTTGGGGGCTGCCTGGTGTCCATGTGCTGCATTTTTTTCAGACATATTCTAGATGGTAGCAAAAAGTATTTCCTACCATTTCCATTGGTTCCAACATTTTGATGTTTTATAACACTGAAAGAGGAAATATTGAATCATCTTGATTCAACAGAACATGCCCAAATATTATGAACCTGCCTGGATTCAGCAAAGTGTGCTCTTTACAAATCTCTTCCATCACACATACAGTAAACACCTATGAAGAAGAATTCTGTGCATCTAAGCATTCCTGGTTACACTTGTGGCAAAAATTCTAACCAAGGAAAATTCGGTGCAGCAAGCCTCTTCGCTCCTTTGGTATGGGGAATGACTGGGGATTTGGATCTGTGCTTCAGGGTTACCATCTTGGGTTGTTAGCCCAAGAGCATTGCATGTTCTGTTCATGTGCCTTTCCTATATTCTTTCAGATATTTGCCTAAAATGCTGGTGTCTACTCTGGTCCTTTGAAAATTATGAAAAAATCTCACAAGACAATCTTGCCAGAGGCAAACAGGACATATCTTGATATAATAATATTTTGAATAATGTTTACCTGAAGATGTCTAGGTGCTTTCTTAAATAGTAATATGTAGTATAAATGTCTACATCCTGATTCGAAACATTAGTTCCAATGAGTCTGCCTACAAGTGCACTGCAGTATAATATTTTGGGCTGCCAGCTCAATTTATACTGACAATATGCCCTATTTCATTATACAGTCATATAAACCAGTGTCAAATAACAGGGCCATGGTTTAATCTGGAGTGGAATCATCAAGCTGTGCCTCCCCCAAATTATTTCACCATGAAGGAAAACAACTTCCTGTCTGACAGAACTTCAAATCAGTGATCCTTTCAGTCACAGAGATGTCATCTCATTTGTACTAACTCTGAAATATTTCTTTAGCTTTAACCAATGAAACAGGACAGTGCGCATATTCCAAGGATGGGTGTTCAGAAATGCCTGCAGTATTTGATGCTGTGTGATTATGAAACAGTCTTTTGTTCTCAGAAGTTCATGATGGATATCTGTAACTCTTTTTGTTGTGGAGATAAGGCCAGCCTTGTCTCACTAACTGCCCTTTCAAAGGAGGATTCACAGTAGTTTGACTTTTGATCTGTGAGGCAACTAGCTCGACCACCTGCACGAGATACGAGCTGTTACTGAGCTTGCTTTGTACCATTTTATGAACACAGCAGGCATTTAAAACAAGAAACAAGCTGATATGTGAAGGCACCAATTTACACAGCAAATGTTCAATAAAAAATATGGCTTCTTTAATAGTTAAGCGTGTAAAGTGCATATATTGTTTACAGATTATAACATTCAATAAAACACATGGCCAAAGGTCTCAGTCTTCCTACAGTAGGTATTATAATCTGTGGCAAAAGGAGAACGTAAAATACTGCATGGTATAGCTGCAGGGCTGGGATTATAAATTGTTTCTCAAGTATTCAAGCTGAGAGGCCACTAACTGTAGGACTAATTCCCTGTTGTTGTTGTTGTTGTTATATCATCATCACCACCACCACCACCACTTGAATTTATGAGTGACTCTATAGCCAAAGTTCTCAGGGCAACATGCATAATATAAGGAAATAAAATGAAAATAATGATAAAAACTGATAACATATTAAAATATTCTTTAAAGAAAGCTTCAAAGCAGCAACAATAATTTAACATAATTTTTAAAGGAATGTACTCAAGTAGGTAAAAGATGCAAAAATAATTTAAAAACACATAATTAAACATAGTGTTATTGTAACATTAATTTAATGCAAGCAGTGTTTAAAAGGCCTGGGAGAATACAAAGGTCCTTGCCTGGTGCCAAAAGGTCAAGAAAGGAGGTACCAGGTAAACCTCTCTATGGAGGGCATTCAACAGTTTGGGGCCACCACTGAGAAGGCCCACTCATGACTAGGCACCCATCAAATCTCAATGACTGGTTTCACATTATCGCTGCAGCTCACGGGCGATATCCTGAAAATTCAAGCCGTGACCGCAGCTTGTCATGTTGTCCAAACCCAGCAGGAGTGGGTTATGCGAGGGTTAAACAACCCTTTCACAACCCTAAAACAGGCCATGGTTTCTGCGAGGGTTGTTTGACCCTCATACAACCCACTCCCACCGGGTTCGGATGACACAACAAGCTGCAGTCATGGCTTGAATATTCAAAATGGCCAACAGCATGTGCTGCAGCCCACCATGGCTTAAATAAGTCATGGTGGGCTGTTTGATCATGCAAGCAGGCCCATTATGTGGGGGTCCTCAGAGCAGGGCCTCAGATGATTATCTCAGGGCACGGGTAGGTATATATGGAAAGAGGTGATCCTTTAAATACTGTGGCCCCAAGCTGTGAAGACTATATAGAAATGGACAAACTTAATGCATGGCATTTCATTCTTAAAATTATACTGATAAAGAAAAATCAGTAAGGCAATCTTCTGTAAAGGTAAAGCAGAATGCATACATGTATACCATTTACTGCTCTAGCCCTCTTCTGAAATTAGCCTCCAAATATTCAAAGAACATGTGGAAGTGGGAGCAGGACCATATACACCCAATGTTTCTGTCTCCACCAGTTCCACACCAAGCCCTTCACACAGATGGAAGGTCTGAAGGTGGACGAAGCTATGCATGCTCAGGTGTTGGTTGTGGAGCCAGTGGGATCGGGGGCAGAGGCAGGACGCGCTGCCCTGCTCTCCACTCCACATTTTAATTGAATATGTGGTGGCCAATTTCAGAAGAAGATTCCTGTCTTAGGCTAACAGCTCCTGCTCATGTCAAACTGCTGAACAGTGCACCAAGATTGTCTTAGGATCCAGAGCTCTCTTGGCTGATCTACTGTGTGTGGGGGTGCATAGGGAAACTTCAGTTTTCCTGTTCCACATCCTTGTCAGAGATGAGTGGGATAGGAGCAATGTGCTTTCAATACCAATTGTTGAATGGAGGAGCACAGACACAGACGCATTCTTTAAATAATTTTTGGGAATATTCTGCAGTCTGAAATAACATTAGTCCCTTCTAATGTTTCAAATTATGGATTCTTAGCATACTTTTTGTTTCAACTGGAATCTACCTTATTGGAACCAATAAATCCTATGATGTGAAAAGGAGTATTACTCCAGCAATAGAAAAGCTTACAATACAGTAAACTGATTAAAATGTATCTCCACCACCTGCATGTGTCCTGAATTCCCCTTGCCCTCTCAAGATATGTATCTGCAACTCTATATGCCATCCTGTGTGTGCCGAATAAAGGATCCACTCCGGCTATATATCTTCTCTTGGCTCCACCTATTTTGCACAGGAAGGTTCCAGGGCATCCTGGAAGATTCTGGCTGAAGTCCATTATTGCCTACAAATGGAACTAAAACAGTTGTAATACGAACAAGCAATTTCTGCACAGCAGAATGTGTCTAACAGTTACTAAACTAAACTATCTGTCAGATACTCCTTGGAATGACAATGGTCAAGATTGTTTTTGACATGGATTTGTCAAAAACAACTCCTGCCAGACAAATTTGATCTCATTTTTTGATCAAGTAACCTCCCTTGTAGAACGTGGGAATGCTGTAGACATCATATACCTCGACTTCAGCAAAGCTTTCGACAAAGTGCCCCATGATATCCTGATGAGCAAACTAGCTCAAAGTGGGCTAGATGAAACAACGATCCGGTGGATCCACAGTTGGCTACAGAATTGGACTCAAAGAGTGCTTATCAATGGGACCTTCTCAAACTGGGGAGAGGTAACGAGTGGGGTACCGCAGGGCTCAGTCCTGGGCCCAGTGCTCTTCAATATTTTTATTAATGACTTGAAGGAGGAGGTGCAGGGAATGCTGATCAAATCTGCAGATGACACAAAATTGGGTGGGATAGCTAATACTTTGGAAGACAGAAACAAAATTCAAAGTGATCTGGATAGACTGGAGCGCTGAGCAGAAAACAACAGAATGACATTTAATAGGGATAAATGCCAAGTTCTGCACCTAGGAAAAAGAAACCAAATGCACAGTTACAAGATGGGGGGTACGTGGCTCAACAACACTACACGCAAGAAAGATCTTGGAATTGTTGTGGATCACAAGCTGAATCATTGTATAAGCCAACAATGTGATGTGGCTGCAAAAAAAGCCAATGCTCTTTTGGGCTGCATTAATAGAAGCATAGCTTCCAAATCCCGGGAAGTACTAGTTCCCCTCTACTCAGCACTGGTTAGCCCTCATCTGGAGTACAGTGTCCAGTTCTGGGCACCACACTTTAAGAAGGATGCAGACAAACTGGAGAAGGTTCAGAGGAGGGCAACAAAGATGATCAGAGGACTGGAAACAAAGCCCTATGAAGGGAGACTGAAAGAACTGGGCATGTTTAGCCTTGAGAAGAGAAGACTGAGGGGAGATATGATAGCGCTCTTCAAGTACTTGAAAGGTTGTCACAGAGAAGAAGGCCAGGATCTCTTCTCCATCATCCCAGAGTGCAGGACACGGAATAATGGGCTCAAGTGACAGGAAGCCAGATTCCGGCTGAACATCAGGAAAAACGTCTTGACTGTTAGAGCAATACGACAATGAACCAATTACCTAGGGAGGTGGTGGGCTCTCCCACACTGGAGGCGTTCAAGACGAGGCTGGACAGCCATCTTTCAGGGATGCTCTGACTTGGATTCCTGCATTGAGCAGGAGGTTGGACTCGATGGCCTTGTAGGCCCCTTCCAACCCTACTATTCTATGATTCTATGAGATATTCTCATCTGAAGAGATTTTCAGGCTGGCATTCACCTAGGTGAGATCACTTGAGACCAGTCACCTGAATCTAACTTGACTACTAGTCTTGTGTAAATTAGCTCCAGAACATATACAGAGTACAAATCCAAAGACTGTAAACAAGATAATTTCCCCAAATACCTACGAGCTGCTTTGATGATAATTGACAGAAGAATGGGATAGAAATACTGAAATAAATAAAATGAGATGAGGATGAAATGAGAAAGAGATGTGACTTGGCCAGAAGCAGTTATAAAATTAATCCCTGTACCAAACTTTAGATACAGAGGTATAAAACATTGTATCTTACTTGTGTACTTCAAGAGCAGTACATAATATATTTGTTTTTTGAGCACTAGCTGATTTGGGTAGATGGTGGGGTATTAGCTTCTTAAGATTAATCTATGACATTTTGCCACCCCATTTGTGTGGGGAGG
Source organism: Heloderma suspectum (assembly GCF_057233095.1). NCBI lineage: Eukaryota > Metazoa > Chordata > Lepidosauria > Squamata > Helodermatidae > Heloderma > Heloderma suspectum. The sequence continues at coordinate 250,479,923 of NC_139460.1, forward strand.
CATTTTGGCAATTTTCCAGGGTTAACGGGTAAATTTAGTGCCTCATCAGATAGCATAATTCCAAGAGGCAACCAGGGGTGGGGTGGGGGAATGGCAGCTGCCAGCAAGGGGCTGCTGAGAGAACATAAGAATCCTGCTGGATGAGACTAAAAGCTTATCTAGTTTGCATCCTTTGCTGCCACACTGGTAGAGGAGGCAAAGGAAGGTGAAAGTGGGGTTCACCTGAATTTCACCCCTGAAGCTCTGCCTCAATTTAACCAAAGCTAAAAAAAAATAACAACAATATTCAACCGAGTATTTGATTAGTCTTAAGTCAGTCATCTGTTTGTATGCCACTGCAAGCATCTTTATGTGAACAGACTAGAATCCAATTTCTGAAATGGAAGAATATTACATCAGAGACATAGATGACCTTTTTAACTATATCCATCTAAAGCTAGGTATATTATAGCTCTTCTTCCATGACAGTTAACAAGGCATCACATAAAATTCACTGTTGATACCATCAAGGCACAACTTATTGAAGATACTCCAACTGCCGGTCAATCAGCCAAGTTTGCCATGACCATGTAAACACTTTAGTAACTATTGGGCAAATTCAGCTGTGCAGAAATTGCTTGTTCATACTGCAACCATTTGTAGCACCTCTTTCTTGGCCTGAGATGCACATTTTTATGAAGCATACAGATGTGCTTTAGGATGTTGATTTCTACTTTGGCACATTACCATGTATTTTGACATGTTGAGGCTTCAAACTACAATCTCCTTGAAGGCTCTAACCTCTTAACGATACTAAGCATGTCTCAATGAACAGCGCAAACACAGGGGTTAGATTATATTTAACCCAGTGTGATGTATCACATTTTTTGTACATGTTGTCTCAATGAACTAATACAGGGAAGCACCCACAGGGACCCTGCTTTTTTTGTAGGAGCATAACTGTGATTTGGGTAATGGTATTTCCAGCTGTACAGATGGTCAAGGTTGATGGAGGAGGACAAATAATTCCAGATGATATAGAAAGGAAAAATAATGGAAGCAAGTACATGTACATTCTTAAAAGAACAATGGAGAAACAGCAGATACGGAGATTTACTTAGATCATAATCACAGAAAAATAAAACTTATATAAATCTAACACGCTGTCCAAAGATAAAGCTTCACACCTTGCCATAAATGTAATATTAATTCAATATTCACATTAAAAAAAAATTATAACCCTAAGGATTGGATCCAGAGAAGTGTGAATGGAGTTCCATTTGTGCAAAGGGGCATTAATTTTTCCTACTGCAGCCCCCTGCACTGCCCAAAAAATCTGCTTAAGGATCAGGAAGAACAGCATGGGATGGCTGTAGGGGGCTGCAGAGGGAGGAAGGGAGGAAGGAATTGGCAGAAACCACAGAAGTCACCTCATGAGAACAGAAGTGCCTTTCTGCTCCTGCAAGGCATCTTTAGAACCAAACTTAAAACTAGAAGCAAACTTAAAATTGCACTGTTCAAAATTAGAATTACTAGTCCACTATATGAATATGATGCAATGAAATATAGTAAAATACAAGTAAAAAAACACACAGATAACATATCAATGAAATAATAACGAGGACGCGCAAAAGCCAATTACAACATATTTACAAGTCAGCTTATGTGCCAAAGATTTATCTAAATAAAAATGTCCTTGCAGGGTGGCCAGAGATGCTTGGCAAGGCGTTCCAGAGCCTGGAAGCAACCACCAAGAAAACTGAAGATCATTTCACATGTTAGGTATTTTTAAAGTGTGCAGTTAAATTATTTTTAAATGTGTACCTTAAAATGTAATTGGTGAATGAAGCAAACGCTTCTTGGAAACAAATATACAAATGTACTTCTCAGAAAGCCAAGACTGGCCATAGCTATCTATGAAGGGTAAATATGGTCTCAAACCTGGACATGCTGCCATGAAATGTATGGAATTGCCCTGAAATACATTAACAAATTTTGTCTGTTCTGTACACTTACAAAGGGAACAAAGTTATTTGTTCGACTTAAAAATTGCTTCTTAATTTATAAAACATATCTTCCTTAATACAGAAGAGATGTTATAGGCAATACAGAGCCTGGTATACAAGTTGCATTTTAAAAGAAAGTTTCCTGTTAAATGCAACTGTTATATTCCCTCATCCCCAGGATAATTATATTCTTTTATTTGAACTTTCTCTCTCAAAGGTTTGCTTGTTTTCTGGTTGGAATGCCTAATAATGAAGTATGTTTACCCTTAGGAATTGTACTGACATTACATTTAAGTCTTCCAGATGTTTTGTCCATCACTTCAGAAAAAAAGACTATCCACTGAAAAAGGAAACATATTTTCTTTTCCTAATTACACTGCAAATATTCTAATCTTCCTAATTACAGTGCAAATAATCAACAAGTTTTTAAGCAGAAAAACTCCTAATCATTTCAGTAGTTAACATCTCATATTTTGGTGCCCTTCCCTCCATAATTTTCCTGTTCTACCATATCTTTTGGGAGACGATGCAATTGCAACTTGTTTATAAGATATAAAATTTGCATTAAGCACCTTAAGCAATTTTCTGCATTCATTTGTAATTCCATTCACAATATCTTTTTAGGCTACTTGTTGGCTACTTAAATGATATTGTGTGTGGAGGAGTGGTGATGGGGAGGAGATAAGTATATGTGAAAACATGGTTATTGGAAGCCTAGACAGGAATGGAACTCATACCAATTGCTGGGAATAACATAACAGAAGGAATTTGACCAACTAGACTGCTGGATAAAGAAGGCTTTATTCTTGCATATATTAGTGGTTGTCATGAAGGTGTTGGCAAATCACCCAATCTATCAACAGAGTGTTGAGCGTATATGGCCCTATTTTCATCAGCCAGAGCTCCAGCCCCTCTCCTGGTTAAAATTAAATTTGAAAAGGGGCCTTTTTATAGAGGCAGATGCATTCACCAGTCTCCAAACACCTCATGTGTAACTATTTTCAAGATGAAAATTATCAAAAGGTAGAGTTATTAAGAAAGTGGGATGTTCTACTATGGGGAAATGTTCCTCAGTTGAGAGTACAGTTGTTTTTCATCTTGTTCCTTGGACTCTGCAAGATCTTGCAAAGAAAATTACTTAACAGGACACAACACTGAGTGTATCCAAGAATATAACAACACATACTTCATAAAACATTTAGTATTGCTTTCTGTCTTTACCTGTTGCTTAGAAACTAACCAAAGATATTCAGTTCTTTTGTTTTGTTACTATTGAATGGAAATGTGATCGGTGCCCACAGAATATGTCTTTAATAGGATATCACATTTTCTGTCGGTCTTTCATAACTGCAAATGAGCTTGGAGACTGAGGAAAGTATTTAAATGTGATGCTTTCTCATTTAAACTGTAGAACTGTATTGACTTGTGGGAGACATTTGTAAATGTTGATGAGTACTTAGTTACATTTTGGAAACACGTCAAAGTTCTGATTATGTAACAGTAAAGAGGAGAAAGCCCTTACTGAAAGCCAGAGTGGAATGTTGGACTGGGACTAGGGAGATGGGGATTTTGGTCCCCACTTGGCCATGAAGTTCACTGGGTGACTTTGGACTAGTCACTGACTTTCAGCCTAATGTACCTCACAAGGTTGTTGTGAGGATAAAATAGAGAGGAGGAGGATCATGTATTCCACCTTGGGCTTCTTGGAGGAAAAGAAGGATATAAATGCTGAAATGCTGAATCAGTGCCTGGCTGCGACAATGGACTGGATGAGGGCTAGTAAACTGAAGTTCAATCCAGACAAGACTGAGATGCTGTTGGTGGGTGATTCTGCTGACTGTATGGTGTTCAACCTGTTCTGGATGGAGTTGCACTTCCCCTGAAGGAGCAGGTCCATAGCTTGGGGGACCTCCTGGAACCATCTTTGTCACTTAAGGCTCAGGTGGCCTCAGTGGCATGGAGTGTCTTCTACCAACTTTGGTTGGTGGCCCAGCTATGCCCCTATCTGGACAGGGATAACCTGGCTTCAGTTGTCTATGCTCTGGTAACCTCCAAGTTAGATTAATGCAATGCACTCTACGTGGGGCCGCCTCGAAGATGGTTCAGAAGCTGCAGCTCGTCCAAAATGCAGCAGCCAGATTGATAATTGGGATTGGAAGGTCCACACATATAAGACCGGCTCTGGCCACTTGCACTGGCTGCCTATATGCTTCCGAGCTCAATTCAGGGTGATGGTTTTAACCAACAAAGCTTTACACAGCTTGGGACTGCAATACCTGATGGCACACCTCTCCTGAAATGAACCTACCTGTATGCTACATTCAGCATGAGTTTTAAATTGATCCTGGTCTTTAGTTATGACTGACAGTTCAAAGTTGTTTTTAGTTATATGTTGTTTGTGTATATTGTCTGTGTGCTTTTATGTAAATGTCTTTTAAACTTTTTATATTGTATGTTAATGTTTTAACTTTTGTAAACTGCCCAGAGAGCTTCAGCTATGGGGCAGTATAGAAATGTAAATAATAATTGTTAACAAACAAACAAACAAACAAACAAACAAATATTGCTCCCAAGTTCCTAAGAGTTATTCTGCCTCTTTGGGAAAGTATGAGAATAATAATGAAAATGGCAATATAATCATACCTGGTAGGCCTTGTAACCTATGCAGCATAGAGACTCCTATGTTATATGGAAATGTTCCCCCCCCCCCCCGACACAGACACACACGGCTGAAATGTGACTTCAGAAACAATATCTGAGGCCCACATTTTGATATTAAAAGATAGGAATGTATCTTTGTTTTACATAGGAATGTAAAAGATAGGAATGAAGAAATTGTATTGTTAAGAATACTGCTCCAACTGACAGTTCCCTGCAGACTCTGGCCTCATCCATCTGTTGGAGAACCAAGGGCCACTGGGAGGCTGCACCTCCTGCCTCCCGGGAAGAACATCATCACAAGGGAGAAGCCAACTTGGTCCTACACAGAGGCCAGAGAGGGAGGAGCTGCAGGAAGCTCGCCCCACCCCTCCCTGCTAGAAAGAAGGGTTGACCCCAAAAGGCTTATAACTTGGGTGAACCACTCAGGGAAGCCACAAGGGAGCAGAGGTCCTGGGTTATAGCTCTTAAAAATTGTAGGTGGGTTGTGGCCTTTGGGTTGTGTTTGTGATTTTAGGGGTGGGGTGCCCACCTGGCAGGTGGAAGCAAGGGAGGCATGTGTCCGCCTGGCGGAGGCAGTGGGGGGAGTTCTGGGGGCCAGAACATACTGAGGCTGGGCAGCAGATGCTGACAGAGCGCTAGGGGCAGGCCATGCCGGGTAAGGGGAAAAGGGGAGAGATGGATAATATCTGTCCCCTGTTCTGGGCCTGTCCAGAGCCAAAGGATGGCTGGGGGATGCGTGACTCCATTCTCTGGCCTTCGTCTGCTACTGTGTAATGCCAGGTCCGTTGCCCATAAAACATCTCTCATCCATGACATGATCCTGGATGAGGGTGCGAACCTGGCATGTAAAACAGAGACCTGGCTGCTCCCAGTCTTGCGGCCATTTGCCCAGCTAGATTTTCATATGCATAGCAGCTGAGGGCTGGGGGTCAGGGAGGGGGGAGTGGCTGTTATCTACTGAGAGTCCCTGGTCCTCACCAGACTCCCTCTCTGGGAGACCAGGGTTGCTGACTGCATGCACTGGACATTGGGCCCAAAGGGTAGTCTGGGGATTCTGCTCGTGTACCATCCACCCCGCTGCATGCCAGACTCCCTGGCTGAGGTGCCTGAGGTGGTCTCTGATGTGCGTGTGCAGTCCCCTAACTTGTTGGTGTTGGGGGACTTCAATGTACATTCGGAGGCCATCCTTGTGGGGGCGCCTAGGGACTTCATGGAGACCATGACTTCCTGGGAGCAGCACCCTATTCCAACTGGGCCCACCCATGTAGCCAGTCATGCGTTAGACCTTGCGTTTGTTTCCGGAGAGGTGGGGAGTGATCTGGAAATTGGGGGTATATCCCCTTGTCATGGTCAGATCACTACCTGGTGGGGTTGGACTTCTTGGTTCCACAACCACTCTGCAGGCATGGGGGACCCATTAAGATGGTCCACCCCAAGCATCTTATGGATCCAAATGGATCCCTGTGCTTGGGGATTCTTTGGAGCACACAAATGGCTGCTTGGTTGAGACCCTGGTGGATCGCTGGAATGCTGCAACCACTGGGACATTAGACCAGGTGGTTCCGAAACGCCCTCTCCCCCTGAACAGAGCTCAGACTGCACGATGGTTCACCCGCTCGAGGAGGGAGTGATGCCATTAGCCCTCAAGGAGGCAGTGATAAGACCACTGTTCAAGAAGCCCTCCTTGGATCCCCAAGACTTGAGCAACTTTTGCCCAGTCTCGAATCTGCTGTTTTGGGGCAAGGTGATTGAGTGGGTGGTGGCGTTGCAGTTGCAGACACTCTTGGAAGAAGCCAATTATCCGGATGCATTTCAATTGGGCCTCAGGCCTTGGGGCTTTGGGCTTCAGACAGAAATGGCCTATGTTGCCTTGGTGGATGATATGGGAAGGACTCTGGATAGGGGCGAATGCTCCTTCCTTGTTCTCCTTTATCTCTCAGTGGCTTTTGATACTGTCGACCATGGTATCCACCTGGACCGCCTGGAGGGGTTGGGCATAAGGGACACCGTATTATGGTGGTTCTGTTCCTTCCTCTCTGGCAGGTACCAGAGGGTAGCTCTGGGGGAGGAGACTTCAGACCCTTGGCTGCTCACTTGCGGGGTGCCACAGGGTTCTATTCTCTCCCCGATATTATTTAACAACTACGTGAAGCCACTGGGGGCTGTCATCAGGAGGTTTGGGGTTCAGTGTCATCAATATGCAGATGACATGCAACAATACCTCTCATTTCAATCCTCGCCAAGGTTGGCTGTAGAAACCCTGTCCAAGTGTCTGGACTCGGTGAGTGGCTGGATGGAAAGGACTAAGTTGAAACCGAACCCCAACAAAACTGAAGTACTTTTTAGAGACAAGGGGAGGTTGGGGGATGCTGACCTGGTGTTCAATGGGGTGCGGCTGCCCCTGAAAGGACCAGGTCCACAGTCTGGGGGTCATTTTAGACTCCCAGCTGTCCATGGAGGCTCAGGTGTCAGGTCTCAGCTATGAGCCGGGCGGCGCTGTACCAACTCCATCTGCGCCCCTACCTCCCTAACCATATGCTCCCATCAGTAGTTCATGCCCTGGTCTCCTCTCGCCTAAGTTACTGTAATGCGCTCTATGTGGGGTTGCTCTTGAAGACGGCTCGAAATTTGCAGCTGGTGCAGAACGCAGCGGTCTGCCTGATTAAAGACAGCCGTCGGCAAGACGACATCACTCCAGTGCTGAAGGAGTTGCACTGGTTACCAATTCAAAGTGCTGGCATTGACCTTTAAAACCCATATGGTTCCAGCCCAATCTATCTTAAGGAGCACCTCCAACAACACCAGGAACGCTGCTAACCGAGATTGGCCTCAGAAGGCCTTCTGTCTGTCCCATCAAGCTAGGAGAGCTAGGCTGCTGAGGAGTAGGGAGAAGGCCTTTTCTGTGGTGGCCCCCACTCTGTGGAATTTCCTCCCTACTGACCTCCACCATGCCCCCTCTTTGGTGAGCTCCTGCCAGGCTTTGAAAACCTGGCTGTTCAGGCAGGCATTTGGGGTGGTTAGGTGTGTGTGTGTGTTTTTAGAGCAATGTTGTTTTGTTCAGTTGATTATGTAAATTTGTTGTATTTCGTGTTGTTATTTGTATTGTACGCCACCTAGAGTGGCCAGGGAGCCAGCTAAATGGGTGGCTAATAAATGAAACAAACAAACAAACAAATATTAAATAAATAAATAAATAAATAAATAAAATGTGTCTATGTACATAACATACAGTTGCTCAAACACTCAAAAACATAGTCTCAGTTTTTCCTGTAAATCCCTACATGATTACCAAATGATGGGTTGTGACTTGAAGACAAAAGACAGATGACTCATCTCAAGCTGCCTGGCTGTACCAACAACTGATATGTTAAGGTAAGACAACAATTGTTAACAGATTATTTATCCAGTGCATATTGATTAATATTGACATTGATATTTTCCCCAATCAGCAAACACAAAGTACTAGGAAATGCTAAATTCTAATATGAGATTCTTCCACACAGCCTCCACCCAAAACAGACAAACCTGCTTTTAAACAAAATTCTTTCTCAATGTCTGTCTTGTCAGTTCCAAAGTGGATATTGGGAGGCAGAGGGAACAAGTAACTAGTCAGAAATGGCATTTCAGGACAGAAAATAGGCCCCAGGCAAAGTCCAAACAAAGATTACTAATCCAGTAATTAGATTAGAAACTCACTGCAGAATATATTTTATTTATTTATTTATTTATTTATTTATTGTATTTATACCCCGCCTTTCTCCCTCTCGCAAGGAACTCAAGGCGGCTTACATTATCCTCCTCCTCACCGTTGTATCCTCACAACAACAACCCTGTGAGGTAGGTTGGGCTGAGAGTCTGTGACTGGCCCAAAGTCACCCAGTGAGCTTCCATGGCCAAGTGGGGACTAGAACCCGGATCTCCCGGCTCCCAGTCCGTCACTCTCACCACTACACTACACTGGCTCTCTTATATTGCCCCTTAACCAAGATGGTAAACAAATGCTTTCAACGTGGCTCAGCAGATTCAACATGCAGCAAGGAAGTTTTCCCCACTTCAACTTAGCAACCTTATTTCCACATATTAATTGGGTGAAAAAAGCTCTCCACTACTTGATACAGCAATTAAGCGCATGTCTGCATGGGATCCAGAAGTAAGCAGCATCAGGAAGGACCAACTGCCACTTCCTGGTAATTATTATTTTCTAGCAATTGTACCTGATCTAGATCTTTGCTGAAAGTTCTTTAAAACAACAACAACAACCCATATAACTGCTTTTCAAGTGATCCTAAAACACAAACGTTCAAAGCTGCTGACTCTGGAAAACTGCTACAGAGTGTTGTCCTTATGTATATAAAAGACATTTAAATGACGTCATGAATTTACTTCTTTGAGACAGGGAGTAATTTTCCCTGCATGTTACCAGGCACGCTCCCCATAATATAAACCATGTCAGCACAAGTATAGAAACATGCAAATCTATATGACTTTTACCAATGCATTCATTTGCTGGAATGAAAGTTGAACTTGCCCCTCTATCCTTATGGGTAAATCTGCCTTTGTGGGGGCTTCTTTTGTACAGAAAAGGGAAATTAAATGCCCTTTTAAAATACAAAAAAAAAGACATGTAAAAAAACATTTGACTACATAATCCATTTGTCTGAGAACAGGGCTCCATGAATATTTTACAAAGGTCACATTTTTTATTTGGCTTATGGAACACTTCTAAACTAGGAGTCCTAACTGTGACTCCCAAGCACACAACAATGTCAAAGGTTACAGCATGTTTTTCTTTCACCCTCACTAAATTACTTGCAAATGTATTCAAACACAATATGAGAAGATATTTTATTTTACTGAAAATAACAGACTGCACTCGTCTGAAAGAAAAGCTGAGGTTCATCAAGCATAAACATGGGGGAAAAATACATTGGTTTAGAAACCCATAAATCCTTATTTGAATCTGCCAACCTGAAAGCGAAGTAAAGCCTGAAAAAACTATTTTTCTTAAATGCTATGTCTGATTAAGCCATACTATTAAGTGACAGCTGAACTTTAACATTAATATGATATTATTTAAATAACTGTATGCCTTTTTTTTTTTACACTAAAAATGATGAATGATTTTTGGACAGCTCAATTGACATAAAGCAAGAAACCCCTTTAATGAGATTTGACAAAATGGAGACATATGCAGAATATTCGTTACAGCTCATGTCGCAGGGCCCTTTCTGGGGAGGTTATAGGTTGCCCATGGAGTTTTTTATTATTATTTTGATTGTCTACAGGCGCTGAACCATCTCTTTCAATTGCTGCTTCCTTTCTCCATGGATTTTAAATTTAGCTTGTGTCATTTACATATTACTCTTAATCAGAGAATTTTGTACGCTACGGTTCGGCGTCTGAATTGTGAGAAGTTTATGAAATGGAAGCAAGAGGTGCCGTTACCTTAACATTTGTGAGCTGAATATACAAGTAAGTAAAAAACAAAACAAACCCAAGGTATTTTCATGAGAAGATTAAGGACTGATATATATCTTAAATCACTTTGTGTGCATCTAGCACCACATGGCAAGCTGCTCATGTGCAGTAACTTTGCCTTATGGATCAAGCAGTTTTCTCCATGTCACCACATATCTTTGTCCATTTGTGGGAGAATGGAAACAACTAGGTGTACCTCATGGTAGGCAGCTGCACACATCTTACAACATGAAGAGGGTTAAAATGGCCTCCAACGGATGGCAGTAACATGTACTGGTCCTTGGAAGGTGATTATGCACTGAAGAATAACATTAAATTGTTTGTGAATAGTTTTCCAGAATGGCAAAAATTTATGTATTAACTAAAATGTTTTAAACCATATTGGATTTCACAGATATTTCAGGAAGGGTCCTGAAAATTAAAAAATCTAGCTTTAGACTGGGCATTTAGACTTGGGAAAGTCTTGTAGAATGGCCAGTTAATACAAACTTCCTCTGAAGTCCCACTCACAATTTGTGAACTAGAATGACACACTTCTTAAAACCAAGATAAGTATGATTGCAAATAACTAGCTAAACAATGTCACTAAATAAAGTTATATGGCAATAGTGTGTAAATTTAACTGCGATTTATTTCTATATTTTCTAGGCAGAATACAAATCATATTTATGAGGCATTCTGGGAGGTACCACTACTATTGCATGCTAACAATGAGTTTGTGTGATGAAGCATTTAACCCAAAGCCTGATGGCTTACCAGATTAAGTATTCATACATTTAGTGAGAGCCTATTAGCAGCAGAGATATAACACTGCTGACATCAAATATGCTCAACACATAGCTCACACTAGCCATTTTTTTTAGGAGCCTAGGGTTTTTCAAGCCCTGAGTGTCAGTACTCAGGATATAACCTTTTGAAATAGAAATCAAGACTGACAGTTGAGTGGTCAAACCAATTATGGTCAGTCAGATTCACTCTCTATATAACAAACATGGTAGTGGTGTAATCACCAATCTTTGTAGAAAAATACATACATGTATGAAGTGGAGATGCACATAGATTTGCATGCAGTGTATGTGTGTTGGGGAGTAGATACCTATTGGGGGTTGCCTGTGTGTATTCAGTGCATGCATTATAATGTTTATAAAGCAAGTTTGCATACTCTATGCTGTTTACTGCTGCATATGTGCCATATAAAACATGAATCAGGCCACACGTTGGGAGTCAAGTGATATAGAAAGGTTCCTCTTGTGCGAGCACCGGGTCATTACTGACCCCTAGAGGGACGCCGCTTGCGCTGGCATTTTCATGGCAGACTATAGCGGGGTGGTTTGCCATTGCCTTCCCCAGTCGTGACTACCTTTCCCCCAGCAAGCTGAGTACTCATTTTACCGACCTCGGAAGCATGGAAGGCTGAGTCGACCTGAGCCAGCTCCCCGAGACCCAGCTTCCTCTGGGATCGAACTCAGGTTGTGGGGAGAGTTTCGGTTGCAATACTGCTGCCTACCACTCTGCGCCACACGAGGCTCTAAAGTGATATAAGACTAGGATAAATCTATTTATTTATTTATTAAATTTATTAATTGCCCATCTGGCTGGTCACCCAGCCACTCTGGGCGATGTACAACATATAATAAAACAGTTTAAAACAATACAATTCTACAATAAAAACATTTTCTAAAATACCCTAACCCACCCCAAATGCCTGCCTGAACAACCACGTTGTCCATCTATCCAGAGGTAAGACTGCCTGACAGACTCTCATTTCTTGGATCATAGATACTTGCTTCAGACGTGACAAGGGCAGTCTATACTTTGTTTGTGCAAAAGTATAGTTTCATGACAGGTTAGTTCAAGGTTCTGTTGTGTTTCAGTTTAAACCATTATTCTCCTTACCAATCCTTGAATCTGATTCCAGCATTTTACTTCATTCTAGTCTTGCCTACTCTCTGCTTTACCTTCTGCCTATTCCCCAGCTTGATTCAGCAGTATCTGCTTGATTCCTGGCTAAGGGCACTGCTTAGATTTTCCTCTGGGGTGATATCTTTCACTGGCATTGATATCTTGGCAAGTTTTCCAACAATATACCACAGATAAATGAATCATGCTTTGTCTTATGTACTGAACCTGTTCTTGCCTCACTTCATATATATATTCCTTTGTTCATAGCTTTCATGGTGGTAAATGAAAGTCTGCACATGCAACTGCAACAAGTCTTGATAGGATTCTCTGTTTTAAAAATGGTATCCACCCAGCTTATCACTCACAAAAGCTTCCTGAGTAATGGGGAAAAACGAGAAGTTGAACGTTTTCCCTCATGAATGGTTTTTCAGGGGAAAAAAACTTAAAAAGCTCTGACAAACTCAACTTATACATAGGAAACTCTGCTCAAAGTTACCCAGGAGAGGAGATAATTTTTGAGGTCCCCTGATTATCTCTCTGTGTTAAAGGAATAGAAGAAACATTCAAATAAGACTTTGTTCCCCACACAGGTCAGTGCACACGCTTGCTGGGATCCTCATATGGCGTAACAGAGCTCCATTGTCCAGCACATGCGTATGCATGCAGGCAGTATGCCAGGCCATTATGGGAAATAGGAAGCATGTGTACATACATCACATATCCCAATCCAGACTGCTCGTCATTGCTCAGTGATGGAAAAGGAGCTCAGAACTTGTGTTTCTTGATCTAGTGGAGCGGGGAGGGCTAGACACGGATTTGGGAAATCCGCACAGGTGTCCAAATCCCTATGATGTAGTTTACTAACAGCACTTTTCTGGGTGGGGGATGGGGAGAGAAACTTTGCTGCCTTTATCCACAGGCACTGCCCCCAGGATGGGGAAGAATCTATGAATTGTATTTAACTTACAATCTATATATGAAAGAAAGAAAAAGAAAGAGGGGGTCCCTACCTTGCCCTTACCTTCGTAACATTCCTGTAAGGATCCTTGAACTCTTGCCCAAGTTTGCATCTGTTTCTCTGAGCTATGGAGAAAAAATATTCTAAGATTGCAAATGACCCAATACGTAAAGAGATCCTTATATATATATATTTAATAAACAAAATAATCCTTGCTGCCTATTGTGGCATGATATGTTATGGTTCTTTATGGGTTAAAGGGAGAATAAGAAGGAGTGCCTATCTCCTCTGGGAGAGGCACTTCAGTTTCTACATCAAAATGGCTGCTGTTCTTTCTTTTATACACTCTACATGGTGTCAGAGTGGGATGATTTCTTGATCCAGCAGAGGGAGAAACAAGAAAGAAAAAGAACTCTAGGCTGCAAGAAATGGTGAGTGGAAAACTAAAAGAAAAAGGAACCACAGAAGCAAAAGTTTTAAACCAGAAAACAGAGCAGGGAAGAACCACTGCAAAAATAAAGGAGAAAGTACAAGAAACCTCCAAGTGAGGGAAGGCAAAGAGAGACACCTTGGAATAATCAAGTGAGAATTAAATGCCACAAATTTATAAAGTTATGGATCCTGTGACACAAATGCCTCATCTTCAAAATTTTGATGTTTAAAATTCAAGCAGTTGGTCTTTATTTTATACACTCTACATCTATCTTAATGTGTGTGCGTGTGTGTGCGCGTCTGTATGTATCACTTCACATTTTTCAGTAAGCAGTCAAAGCAGCAGTAGATACAATAAAGATGAACATGCAAAGAATAACTAAATTTGCGAACACATAATCTGAGCAGGGTTTCAGCCTTAGAACCTGTTTCAATGCCAGGTCTTAGCAACGGAACACATGATATGACATGGTAATAAAGAAAAAACGTTGTTGTGGGGATTGGCATTTCTCCGAACACTGATCAACTATATTCCCTACTTTTCCAGTTTGGAACTGGGGGCAGGACTTTGCAGGATCCAGAAAAGTAGGAGCACCAGCACCCTTCTTTATAGAAATTAATCACTGAGAACTGTAGATAAGAGGCCAGTAGAATTTTTTGTTTAAAAAAGTAACTAATTTTCACTGGGTTGATTCTGATAACTTGAACAACCAATTCATGTTGTGATAATCTCATAATATGATAAGAGTTTCTGACCGCTGAAGACTACTATCTAGGAGATGGAAAGATGGCATAAATGTGAAACACTAGCCAATTAAAGTGTCAGATGATCAGGTTATTATTATATTTCCAGTAACATGGTATTCTAGAACCACCCTTTATCTATCCTAAGTGAGTTACTAATTCATGGGTCTGAGAATGTTCTGGTGAGTGACAAGCAGGGTTGCCAAGTCTCTTTGCTGTGCAGCTATGACTTTTCCTGAGCCATTGCCCCACCAGTCCAACTGTCCATCCTCCTGCTCTATTTTACACTATATTTCGAATGAATTTCAAAGTTTGTTGCTTAAAGACTCTGAATAGGTGAGGCAAGTGGAATGTTAGCTTGTTTGTAAAATACTTTATCAGTTCATTCTTCCATCATATTGTGTTATTGTTGAAGATAGGAAAGATCTACAAAGCTTGCCTTGGATTAACTTGGAAACTACCCAAAATCTTCCCTACCCCCAAGAGTTTCGAAAATCTCAGATAATGCTTCCAAGCAATCTCCCCCACAGTCCTTCCCTGCCCCTATACAAGCTAATGAAGTGAAGCCAGTCCTGGGGGGCAGGGGTTGGACACCTTCCCCACCACTGAATTTTGCCCCTGCAGGGTCCTCCTTCCCACCTCCATACGCAAGCTACTGGAGTGAAGCTGCTCCGTTAGCTTGTACAGGGTGGGAGAAGAAAACACTGCAGGATTGAAGCCTGAAGTTCTTCTCCAGGATGGAGTGAAATATGAGCTAGAGGAAAATTGGGAGGGGGTGTTAAAGCTTCCCTCTCCTCTGAGTACCTGAAGTTTTTTTTTCTGAGCCTAACAAAGCACAGCTTCACCAGCAGCATTTCTAATTATTGTTTTATTAAATTTTAGCTGATTTGATTTTACTATAGAGAAAATGTTCATTGATTTGGCCACCTTTCAGGTGAATAAAAGAAGCTGCCATATATTGAGTCAGAGCATTGGTCTCTGTAGCTCAGTATTGTCAACTCTAGCTGGCAGTGAATGCCCAGGGTTTCAAGCAGGAATCTTTTCCAGCCCTACCTGGAGATTCTGGAGAGGGAACCTGGGACCTTCAACAGAAAGTCAATCGAGCAAATAAATAAACAAACAAACAAACAAATACTAGCCTATCCCCTGTTACTCTGTATGTTGAGAACCCATTGCTCATGGCTAGAGGACATGCTTCAGATTCAGAAGGTTCCATGTTAAATCTGGGTATCTCAAGATGAAAGGAGCTGGGAAAGAGCACTGCCTGAAAACTTGGATGTGAACTTCGATTTATATGGATGAATGCAATCTTGGTCTGAAAAGAAAAGGTTTGAAACACTCGGGAAACGCCGTTTCCATCCAGCTTTGCAGAAAGATAAGTATTAGTAATTCACTCCTTTACCACTAATTCTGGTGTTAATCAGTGTACCACATACAGAGCTGCAAACAACTTGTTCTTTATAGTTGTACTTACTCTTTCTCGAGCACGCTGAATCTTCTCTCTATCATGGCTGAGGTTTTCCAATATGTCCTGACCAATCTGTTCTGCATGAAAACAAAAAGCACACACACAAAAAATCCCTCAAAATCATGGAAAATGGTGAATACAACTCTAAAGAGGAAGTTTAAACTAATATATTATTAAAGTCTTCAATGAAATATCCCTAATAACTACCCTGAATGTGAAAAATTAAGAAAACCAGAAAAACAAGAATAATGTGAAAATGTCACAAAGGTGGAAAAACTAGCAGTCAACAAGTACTTGAAACTGGATGCAGAACCACAGGCAAAACTTGGGAAAAACACAAATTATATTAGCACAGGGGTGGGCAATGTGTGAACTTCAAGTTGTTTTGATCAACAACTCCCATCAGATCTAGCCAAGATAGCCACAGTGAGGAATTATGGAACTTGTGGGCCAAAACATCTCACCACGTATTAGCAGGATCAAAACATAATGCTTAGAGTTCTGCACAAACAGAACTCCCTGTTCTGCACAGACAACTCCCTGCTTAGCTCCCCATTCTGGCAGCAGGCCACACTCTTGAAAAGCCTCCATGATGTCTGGGTCTTCATCACATGAGCAACGCCTGATTTGCCAGTGGTGCAGAACCTCTGGCCTGCAGGCCTAAACTGGCTTGTGGAGTCTCCCAGGGTTCCTCCAAGGGGTCAGATTAGAGGTAACAGCGGGGATGCAGGCAGTGGGGATGTGGCCTGTGTGGGAAGGAGCAGCCACTCACCCTGGCACATGCTGAGTAATTTGGCACAGTGCTGGGAGCCATGCAAAGCTGAGGACTTGGCCTGCACCAGGAACAGTAGCCGTCATGTGGGCACTGGGAGCTGCATGAAACTAGGGATTTCATGCTGAGTCCCTTTCTCCATGCTGGGAGGAGGCATGGAGAGAGAGAGGGGGAAAGCATGCATGAGCAGGGCCACACCCACTGGCTTCATCTGGCCCACAGTGAGCCTGAGGGGCAATCTAGCCCCCCACTTCAGTACAGTTCTGCGCCCCTGCCAGAAGGTGGGGAGCTGTCTCCTGGTGAAAAACACCATCCACTCCTCCCATGTTCACATATGGACCACTGTGGATCCCAATGAACAGGCTGTATCTGGAGTTGCATGTGTGTAATGGGGTCCCTTCCACAGCAGTCTCCCCTTTCCCCGAAAATGGTACATGGAAGGTTGTAGGATCCTGCTGAGTGGGGTGGGCTGTGTCATAGGGGGGCTGAGGGGAAAGGGGTAGATACCCCCAAATTGGGCAGAGGCATCTTCCATGAGCAGGAGGAGGCCGCATGTAGAGAAGGCAGTATGGAAGTATGCTTCTGCCAGCTCTGTTATGCATATGTAACTCTGAATCCAACCCATTGGCTATAGTCCTCTGATGTGAGGTGGGCATACTCAAGAGAGAGCATACACCAGAGATCTTCTATCAACTGAACATTAAACACCTTGCACACCAAACCGTTCTCCCCACCCCTCCCCCTTGTAGCTGGTGTGGACAGAACCATGTTGGCTGCTTCTCTGCGCTTGTAAAATGGAGCACGGAGATGGGGAGAAGGGGGCATTCCCAGAGGAGGGGAAGAAACTGGGGCAACATTGCTACAATCTTTCCTATGGCTGCTCCAGCCTCTTTCCCTCCCTCTCCCAGAAGCCTCCACTAGATGGGTGAAATTGCCTGTATAGCTAAAATGCAGAGAGGCAGGCACGAGGCGCGTCCCTTCCTGCATAGGATACTCATAAGCCCCCAAGTTCAGGGGCTTACAAATACCCAAGGAGCAACCCATAGGACTGCGCCCTAAGTGAGTAATTAAGAAACAGTTTGGAAGTGGTAGTATGTAATTAAGAAACAGTTTGGAAGTGGCATGGTAGTACAGCAAGGTGCCCACAGGTACTTATTAACTGGATTGCTCTTGTCTGATTGCTTTTATTAATTTAGTGAACACACTCCATTGAAAGGCACTGAACATTTTATAACCAACATAGAAGGAAAAACTCTTTATGCTTTTGAAGTCACCTACAGAATTAGTATTTAGCTATTTCAGTAAGAAATGTTTCCTCAGACCACAAATTGATAGAACTATTGTATTATCTCATCCTTTCTGCCTTGCTGCTCTTAACTTTTAGCTGCATAAGTAATGCCTCCCAGAGGTGAAAGGTGGTAACATATGTATAGATAGATAAATATAATAATTGAGCTAAAAAACTACAAGTACAAGCTGTGATATAAGATGGCAGAATATTAGAATGGTTTCTGAACTGTGTGATCTGCCCTTACTCTTGTGTGTCATTATTAGAAATTGTGTTACTTATTGTATGGATAAATAATACTTGAAGATGTATCGATTCTCTTTCAGTCTTGTCTATAAAAGAAAGTAAAACCGAAAGTGAATCTTTTGAGGCTCATGATTAGGCTGAGAATGGGAGGGAAATTTCAGTGAATTTCTGAAATTCTGTTTGAAGATTTTTGCTGTTGGTACTTATCCTGAGCCTTCAGGATAGAGTAGGTTAGAAATCTGAATTGACTTTCAGAGTCAAAGCTATGAAATCTCACAAACCTATCATTAAAATGCCCAAAAATTGTTGCTAAAAAAAAAAAGGAAAGACTGATCATACATGTAGCAAACAAAGTTCAACAACTGCTTTACAGGCCCTTTTAAAAAGGAAATATACTTTTGTCAGTAGGTAACTTCTATGGCCAGGCTTATTGTCCAGCTTTCAAGACAACAGTGGCATCAACACTAACCAAGAGTGGAATGCTGTCAACTTTGACAAATAGTTCATTTTCTTCTCATTGCCAATGACTGAAGATATCAATAAATAAAGGAAGGAGACCATGTCAGTTGGAATACCACAAAATGAATTGTTGATATGACACTTAATGGCGATACTTTCAGCCATGAATTTCAAACTGGCACAGAACTCAAAGAGCTGAAATAGCTGCATTGCCTCCTAGCAAATATACAGACATAGCTGGAAGGCTCAACAACTCTCACCACTGACACCTTTTTGGATCCTGTGTTGAAAGATGAATTGATACTAAAATGGCTACTTCTAGTTAGAGTATTATCAGTATAAAACAATCTCAGAGGTGCCATTGAGATCAATGAGAGTCTTGCAAACTAATGTTTGTATATGCATACACAGGGAAGTATCCCACAGGCCCATTGCTCAAACAGCCTCTCCCACTGTTTTCATTGCGCAAGTGGGATCCACAGCTTGCGCAATGGAGCTTTAACCTTTCCTATAGGAAGCCTGGAAATGAGCAGGCTTCCTATAGGCTTCCAGTTGCTCCGGGAAGTGCTAAATCTTTGTTGCGCAAGCAATACATGGGCTTGGATCCAAATAACCATGTTATCAGTTCATGCAACAGTCCTCCACTCTGCTGCAGTCTTTTGAAAAGCCACTACAGAGGGTTACTCTGAAACAGTAGCACTATGATGCATGGGGCTGCAGCTGTGGGGGGAAATCAACATCCCCCTGCCTTCCATTTCAGTGGCTGCTTTCAGTCATGTATGCAGGCTTTGAGAATCAAATCATGATGTTCTAGAACCCTTGAGCTCAACTGACAAAAAATCCACAAGAATAAGGAAGATCTGAACAGAACCATTCATCGCTGAGTGTTTCTTTTTTTAAATACCGAGTTTTGGTGAAGTATCCGGTACCTAAAACTCTGGCACTCCCCTGAAGCAGGCAAGCTAGTATATTTACATGCAGCTATAGCATAATGACAAGGTTTGTAATGTTGCTAGGGTGGTCATGTGCCCTACTTTACAGAGAACAGTGCTCTGTTTGAAGGGTTGTTACAGAACAGCCCTCTGTTTAATGGGCTGCCCGGTCCAAGTCTGGTTTAAAGATAAAGAAGGAAGAGCAAGGGCCTTGAAGTTACCTATCAACAGTTAGAATCTGGACAGCAAACTGAGCAGGCAAACCAGTCACCTGGTCACAGTATTCCCAGTCCCCACTATGTTGAGATGTATTGCATTTCTATTTACATTATAGTAACTGACTGGATCCAGATGGTCAGCGGAGGAAAAGAAGCGACGATGCCTTCTTTTCCCCGATCCGTGCATGCCGCTTGCAGCAGGGGTGGCTTCCACCACCCACCCCCATAAACCCTACAACAAGCCATGGGTTGTGGGGTAGGTTGGAAGCCACCCCTGCCACACACCTCACATGGTCCAGACAACATGGCAACCTGCGCCGCAGCAAGGGTAATTAGGGAAATGGAGGGTGCACAAGCAGCACGTGTGGGGCGGGGAAGTGAAGCCACCATGGCTTCTTTTCCCCACTGACCTTCTGAACACAGCCGGTATCTCTACATTTGCAACTATACATATAAATCAGCACATGGAAATTGTATGCAAATCTATTTCCTCTTTTCTGGTGATGCATAAGTGGCCATCCTAAATGCTGCATGGAATGAGCTCTCAGTATGCTCTTATCCTCTGCTATACTAGGAAATAAATACATTCATAGGACCATATGATATGCATAGAATCAAAGAATAGAATAGTAGGGTTGGAAGGGGCCTATAAGACCATAAAGTCCAGTCCCCTGCTCAATGCAGGAATCTAAGTCAAAGTAATGTAAGCATGTAAACTTATTAATTCCTTTCACTGGACAACTTACATCTCTGAGGCTCTGAAATAATTCAATAATTTAATTTAGGAATTTTTAAGTTTTTTTCACTACTTATCCCCATAAACACTATCTACATTACTGGTTGAAAACTTTGGAACAGGTTTGTAGAATGCACAGTGATAAGAACCTCCACATTTAGAATCTAGGCCAACATTCAGACAGGTCCTTCAGGTGTATGTTGGTGCTTATGACCGAAATATTTGAACACCAAGAAGCCCCCTTCTCACTGCAATACACACTGCTTTTGAAACCCCCATGTTTAAAAAGTAGCTTTTAATGCAGCATGATAACCTACTGTTAAAAAAATCCCAGCATATTGGGCATATAAAACCTTTTGCAAAACCCAGACTTACCTTGTAAACTCTCTGGGGCAACTTTTTTTTTTAATTGAATGCATATGTTTATCATGACAGAACCCTAACACAAGGGTTCCATCTCTCACTTCACTACAATTGAACAGTGATAAAATTAAGCAACACTGTTCAGAATTCCAAAAGAGGAGTATTTTATTTCAATACAATCCATAAACTATCCAGAATCACAAATTGGAAATACTTCTACACCACCAGTATAATTTATGTGCTGCCTAACAAAAGGCATGAACATTAAACAGACAAAATATCTCATTTTTAAGTTATGCTGCTATGAAATTATAACACACCACCAAGTGTAAATTCATCATTCAGTACAAGCCTTAAAGGGACAATGAAACAAGCTTCTTAAAAATCCAGACTTATTTTGTCTTCATGTCATTAGATTTAACTTGAGAAAAATGTAATACTTTGCTGGTTCGGATATGATGCTAAATGATAGTTCAGCATTGCAAGAACAAGCCATAGCAAGCCTTGGCCTTGCAGACTCCCTCTTCCTCCTCTCTCCTCCAGTATGGCTATGATGAGGAGTTCAGGTACTTCTACTTTAGTTTAATCACACTTGCCATATTGTTCAAAACCAGGCAAACTGTGTCCAATTTTATCTATAATTAGATGAAACAAGGTAACTTCAAACTGCAGTTTATGAACCTGGCTTGTTTCAACTAACCATAGTTAAGATTAAACACAGTTTAGGATTTGGACAGCACGCAAAACTGTGGCTTAATCTAAAATGGAAGAATTGTCTGATCTCCTCCTAATGGCTGTGCCTAATGGAGGAGGTAGACTTATAGTGAGCCTGAATCTCACTGAGGTTTGTTCTTGTAAAACTAAATCAATGAGAGGTTAATAATTAATATCATCTGATCTTGTGGCACAGCAATAGCACTTATGACATATATAATGGAATGGTATAGGTTTGAATCGTTAGGATCTGGTTTAGCTAGATCAAAATGCTCAAGCTACTCAATGGTGAGCAACAAAGAGTGGAGTGGAGATACAAATTATTGCTTTGTATTACCTAGGATACAAAGTTAAATGGCTATACTTATGTCTCTACAGTTGCTGTTGTTGTTCAGCCGTTCAGTTGTGTCCGACTCTTTGTGACCCCATGGACCATAGCACGCCAGGCCTTCCTGTCCTGCATTCTCTCCCGGAGTGTGCTCAAGTTCATATTCATTGCATCGGTGATGGTATCTAGCCATCTCATCCTCTGCCGTCCCCTTCTCCTTTTGCCTTCAGTCTTTTCCAGCATCAGGGTCTTTTCCAGAGAGTTTTCTCTTCGCATTAGGTGGCCAAAATATTTCAGCTTCAGCTTCAGGATCTGTCCTTCTAATGAGCAGTCAGGGTTGATTTCCTTTAGGATGGACTGATTGGACCTCCTTGCAGTCCAGGGGACTCGTAAGAGTCTTCTCCAGCACCACAGTTCGAAAGCATCAATTCTTCGGCGCTCAGCTTTATGTTTTCCTAATACAGGAAATTTCACTGCAGGAGATTACGATTAGTAACTTTAAGAACTAAAATCTACAATTAGGCCATACATTTATTTGGACTAGCCAAAAGGCCATAAAAAATATGCAAGCTTTCAAGTTCTCCAGAGCTCTTCATTAGGCTAAATTGTACAAAAAAAAAAGGGGGGGGGGAACCAAAAAGTACGAAGTTTAAGCCAGATAGTATAGTCATGAGGTCTGCAGCTTACACTCAGTTTCAAGATGGATTCTATACTACAGTCTCTTGGCCACATCTGGCTGGCCTAATACATGTACTTCATTGTTTTCCCCCTCACTTCCTGCTTTTTGTACTATCTAGCCTGACAAAGAGTTCTAGAGAACATGAAATGCCATTCTGTGGCATTTTGGACGGTCTAAATAAACATAATTTGGATTTTTTTCTTTCTCATGGACCAGCACAGCTGTCTTTGTTTTTTTAAGAACCCAGAAACCTAGCATATGGAATTTTATAAAACACTGATCACATTAGTAACAGAAGGGTGAGGGTAGAGGAGGGAGTGGTGCTTTTAGGAAAAGACTGAATATGAAGTAGGGGTGTACGTATTACTTACCCCGTTCCGCTGGAGCCGTCCACTGGAGGGGGGGAGACAATCCGTTCCCCCCCCCCCGGAATCCTCCCCGGCCAGATCCACTCTGCGGGGAGCCCGCGGAGCTGTCGGCCAGGGCTGCCTGCAGCTGGACTTCCGTCTGCTGCTGGGCTGCGGCCGCCATTTGTGTCCCTGTGGTAGCCATGATAGGCTATGTAAATATATACGTAGCCTATTACGGTTACCGCAGGGAGGCAAATGGCGGCCACTACGCCATTTGCGGCCCTGCGTTAGCCATGATAGGCTACGTATATATTTATGTAGCCTATCATGGCAAAAGGCAAGGATGCTAATGGCATCCCTGTGTTAGCCATGATAGGCTACATAAATACTTATGTAGCCTATCATGGCTAAAGTACAGAGGAAATGGCGGCTGCAGACCGGGGCAACCTTGTGGGGCAGCGGACGGCCAACAAAGGTAGGCTCCTTCCAGGGGGATTTCGCGGGGTGGCGGGGGAGATTACTCCAAAGACTCTAAAGAATCCGGCCTCACTGGAGTCCATGGCGGAATTCTCTAACATCCCTAATATGAAGTATTAGTGAAGTGACAACTGAGATTTATAGACTTGGGAATACATAGTCTGAAGCAAAAGAGTACAGGTTTGAGACTCCGCTGCCGATTTCAGTGTCTGTGTCTGTGAGACTGTGCCAAGCAAAAGCTTATACAGGCAGAACAGAGTAAGTGAGCAGTAGCTATCCTTTTTTGCAGGCGGAGTGTCTTACCTTCAACACCTAAACCTACATATATCTGAGAACTTCAGATATATGTAAATGCCTTACTTTATATTCAGCTCCTACTGAACACAAGCCACCCCGAAAGCACACTTTTAAACTGGCCAGTCCAGACCCCTTGTAAAGCAACATGTCAAAAAGCAATGACCCTACTGTAGGAATGGGAAACCTCTGGCCTATGATCTGGTCCACCAGCAATTTGGGAATTCCACAGCTCTGCTGGGTCTCCCCAAGCTCTTATCTCTGATCAAGGAGATAAGGGCTGGGGTTTGGTGTTAGCAAGCGACCCTTCCCAGCTCAGCTTTTCTGCAGCAGCTCAGCTGGGAATCCCAGCCCTCATCTGCAGATGACTGCAAAGTATCTTTCTGTCCTCATCAGTGGAATGAAGGAGGGACTGCAAAGGAGGCGAGATGTTTCCTGCATACGTGTTCTCTTCTTCAATTCGGACCCTACAAACCCCCTGTCCTCTTTTGCATCTGGTCACCTGCCCTGATCATGTGTGAAGGGCATTCCACAGATAACACCTCACCCTTAAACAGATTAGAATGTCTTCTGGATCAGCTTCTAAATGGGCCTTAGTCCATGTACCTCCTCCCCCTTCAGAAATTTTTCAGTAATAGTTCAATCCTATATAGGCCTACCAGAAGTACTCTCCAGAAAGTGGGATAGGACTGCAGGCTAAAAGTGCTTTCCTGTGCATATCTATAAGATTTTCTGTACCCCAAATATTCCAAGATTTAATATAGCAATTTCCAAATCATGGGTTGGAGACCTCTCATATTTGGAATTGGATTGTTTTTGTGTATTTAAGCAGTTTTTGCAAGCTGCCTTGGGAGGATTTTGCTCTGAAAGACAGCATTTAACTTTCTTTTTAAACACTCCCCCCCTCTATATAGAGAGAGAATGAATGCAGATGAATATGAATGAGAGGTAATTAACTGAACAGAAATTGATCTGGAGGGGCAGGATCTGGATGGGAAATTAATTAGGGATAAATAAGTTAAAAAAGAAAGTGATTTGGGGTGATCTGGAGGTAAAAATTGAATAATTTATCTTAAGAATTTATTTGGGGTGATTTTGATGGGAAATTAACTGGCTTGCTATAAAATTTTAATTCTAGGAATTATTTCTAAATTTGCAGTTACACATATACATTAGCATATGCAAATCATCAGATTTCTTTCACCTAAAGCAACTGCTAGCTTCCTCCCAAACTTCCTCTGAACTTCCATTGTGTCCTATCCCTGACGACACTGACCCCATAAAGCCTAAATATTTCCAAAGGCACTTCACCACAACTGGTTTTATTCAAATATACAGCAATACAAATATTTAACTTTAAATAGGCAAAGTTTCTCTCCATTTTATTCTTCATTCTTCCAGGGCAGTAGAAAGAACTTTTTCACAAGACACTTTAGCAATTCATAGAAAATAGGAAAGGACAGCACATTTACTATTGCTCATATATGCATATTATAAATAAATAAAGTTGAAAACAATGAAGAGAAACAAAGGTACATTAATAAGCGATGCTTCAAATGAGTAATCACTAACATCAACATTTATCCAATGCAAAGGGGGCTGCACTGACAACAATACTTATAGAAATTATGCTAAACTTTTCTTAAGACCAGAGGACCTAAAAACCCCACAGGTTAACGGCTCAGAAACCTAGGAGCTGGCTTCAGTGCCACTCATTCTTTGAATATGAATTAGCACTGGGTAATCACAGCATATTTATGAGGCCTTTTGCCTGGTCCTCCTCTCCTGTGAATGCTGTATTATTCATTGCATGTGCCCTGACCTCAACGCGCTCCTGTTCTGACAAATCATACTTGATTAAGACAAATCTTTATTAGTTAGCTAGTCAACTTCCCCATTTATCATTTGCAAATCCCATTCTCCTTTTCGGATACAGTAGAAGTGACTGAGACCATTTTTCTCCTGTACGAAAACAAAATGCTTGTTACAGCCAATAAGTGCAAACAGAAGCCTAGGAATCAGTAATAGATGATAAAACATCAATTTAATGGGTATAAATTACAAACACTGCAAAGCCAACAGAACAGCGTGTTTCTGGTGGCCTGAGAAAAATGATAATTAGCCAGTCCTTTCACTAGCTTCAATTTCCTCCATCCAGAATGAACTCTTGCTTGAAAACAAAATGCCACATATAAAAAATGTATTGCAAAGTTGGAGACACAGAGTTCTAAGGTTAAAAAAGAGAAAACAAAATGTGGAAGACTGCTGAGTAAAGAGATTGTTCAAGGTTCTTAGCAAAAAAATCTCTTAAAAGTGGAAACATAAAAGAATGAAAATGAATTCAAAATTATTCATGAGCCTTTAGCACTGTTTGAAAATGTAATACTTCTTCCAAAAAAGTGATATTCTGCTTCAAAAAAATATTCAACAGGATGTTAGTTTATTTCAGAAGTAAATTTACAAAAAGGCAGGGAAAAGAAAAGACTTTTGATCATCAAGATTAATATTTAGGCCTGATTGTGCTTTTGTTTATTAAGATAATTCATTTATTTAAAATATGTCTTGGCCATCTTTCAGGGCAGGAGCCCTCCGAAGGTGGCGTACAACAATAAAACTCACATAATAAAAACTGATATGGTAATAAAAACAATAAATATGGCATAACAATACAACTCGCATAATAAAAACCGATATTAGAAATAAAAACAGTAAAAACAGCAGGAAACATCCTAAAAAAACAACAAACACCAGCATAAAAACAAAACCTGCCACATATAACTGCAGCTACAGCCCTGTCCGATAAAACATAACCAGAAAAGCCAAAGTGAAGTAGTAGGTTTTCAGGACCTTCCTAAAAGCCTGAAATGATGGGGCCCAGTGGACCCCCGATGGCAACTTATTCCAGTACCTGTTAGAGAAGGAGGAGAAGCCACCACCCAGTGAAGAGGGAGTGCCTGCTGCCGCTTGCTGGTGGTGGTGGTGGTGGTGCCACCACTAGCACCACCACCACCACCACCACCATTATCAGCACTGCTTTCTTCTGTGGACATTTGCCGAGATAGAGCTACTGTGGACTTCGGCCTGACAGATAACCATTCTCTGCAGGACCAGGCCCCTTGGTACTGAATCAGCTGTTGCTGACCACCTCCACCTGTCCCTTCTAGCTATGTAAGCAGGCTGGCTGAGGCAGCGGGCCCACTACCAGCGGGTTGCCACCAAAGGGGGTGACACCAAAAGGGGCATGCCCCTTTGGGTTGCTGCTTCGGGGAGTGACAAGGACAAGGGCACCACCCCCTTCTTGAGTAACTGTCCCTGTGTGTGCATGTTTTGGGTGAGTGAGCTATCCCAGGGTGAGAGCATGGGAGAGCTGGGGCAGCTCAGTTCCAACCATCCCTTAGGTGAGAGCTGAGGGGTGGGGGCAATTGGCTAGGGTGAGAGGCTAGCCATAGCCTGGATGACAGCCTTATGTGAGTGTACAAGTGTGGAGTGCTTGAGGGGGGAGGCGGAGTAGGCCTATTTTAATTTTAGGTTGCTGCTACAGTTTTTACTGGCCTGGTTTGTTGTCTGGCTGTACTGGCCTTTTGTTATTAGTTTTATAACATTTTACAGCTGTACATGTGCTTAGGTGAATCCCAGGGGAGGGGGAAGAAATGGAGTGCCCCTACTGACGTAATCTCGGGCAGAGCGAGGTAAGGCATTGGGGGCTGGACATGTCAGGTAAAGGAAAGGAGGGACAGCTATTTGAAATCTATCCCATCTTTCAGTCCTTCCCCCATACCACAAAAATCTAGGCTGTCCTATCAGCCTATCCTCTGATCTGTTGGTGCTGCTTTTGAATGCCAGGTCAGTCCATAATAAAACAATTACTATCCATGATTTGATTGTGGATGAAGGGGCTGACCTGGTGTGCATTACTGAGACCTGGCATTAGCATATGCAGACGGTCTGTACCTTTGTTGGGCCAAAGAGACAGAACAGGTATGCCGCTAGTGTACTGCCCACCCCGCTGCCCAGCAGTCTCCCTGCCTGAGCTGGCTGAGCTGGTCTCAGAGGCGGTGTTGGAGAACCCTAGGGCAGTGGTTCTGGGGGACTTCAACATACACGCTGAGGCTATCCTGACAGGGCCTGCTCGGGACTTCATGGCAACCATGGGGCTGTCTCAGTACATCACTGGCCCGACACATGTGGCAGGACATGCCCTGGACCTGGATTTTGCTGTTCGGTGGATGAGGGATGATCTGGTTGGGGGGGGTGGGGTTCTACAACCCTGTTGTCATGGTCGGATCATTTCCTTGTGAAGTTTGGTGGTAGCAGTTCCTCCCTGCAGGGGTGGGGGACAGATTAAAATGGTCTTTCCCTGGAGACGTATGGAATCCGATGGATTCTTGAATGCTCTGGGAGATTTTCCAGCTTTTGAAGCTGGTGATTCGGTTTGGTCTCACTGTGGAATGGTGAGATGGGCAGGTCCATTGATACAATTGCTCCAAAGCGCCCACTCTGGTACTGTGGAGCCTGTAATTCACCTTGGTTTACAGAAGATCTACGGGCAATGAAACAGGCTGGACAACAGCTAGAGTGCAGGTGGCACAGGACTTGGAGCAAGTACAACTGACGATTAGCAAAGACTAATCATTGTGCCTATTATGCAGCAGTGAGGATGGCAAAAAAATCTTATTATGCATCTATTATTTCATCCTCGAAATGTTGCCCAGCAGAATTATTCTGAGTGAAGGACATTTGGGGATCTTGCTCAGGCTCAGAGAAACTGGGATTGGAACCCACGGTCGTTTGCTGTAATAAATTTGCTAGGCACTTCAAGGAGAAGGTCACTCATACTCGATCAGAACTTGATGCCGCAGTTATTGCAGAGTCTGGGGAGGTGTCCAGTGTTCCATCTGGTTGTGTTTC
Source organism: Heloderma suspectum (assembly GCF_057233095.1). Classification (NCBI taxonomy): domain Eukaryota; kingdom Metazoa; phylum Chordata; class Lepidosauria; order Squamata; family Helodermatidae; genus Heloderma; species Heloderma suspectum. The sequence continues at coordinate 250,508,315 of NC_139460.1, forward strand.
CTGGGATCAGTTTCAGTTGTTGCAGCCTGATGATGTGGACAAGATGCTTGAATCAGCCCAGCCCACCACATGTAAGCTTGACCCTTGCCCATCTTGGCATATACAGTCCAGCAGGGGTGGATTGGCTGGGTGGGTCCAGGGAGTGGTAAATGCTTTGCTCTGTCAGGGGGTGGTTCCTGCTGCCTTGAAAGAGGCTGTAGTGCACCCTCTCCTGAAGAGGACCTCCCTGGACCCAGAGGTGTGTGAGAACTATCTACCGCCCCATTGCCAATATCCCCTTTTGGGGCAAAGTGCTTCAGCGTGTGGTGGCTGGGCAGCTTCAGATGTTTTTAGAGGAAATGAATTATATGGACCCATTTCAGTCTGGTTTCAGGCCAGGATATGGCACTGAAATGGCCTTGGTTGCTCTGACTGATGACCTACTCTGGGTGAAAGACAGGGGCAGTGCTTCCCTGTTGATCTTCCCGGATCTCTCAGAGGCTTTTGACACCATTGATTGTGGTGTCTTACTGGACTGGATCTGCAGGATGTGAGTTGGGGGCACTGTGCTTCAGTGGTTCTACTCCTACCTGCAGGGCTGATTCCAGAGAGTGGTATTGGGGGATTCCTGTTCTACCCCATGGCTATTAAGCTGTGGGGTGCCACAGGGTTCTGTTCTACCTCCCAGCCTGTTCAACATTTATATGAAGCCGTGGGGTGTCACCAGTATGCTGATGATACTCAGCTCTATTTTTCCTTGTCGTCAGAGTCGGCTGAGGCGGTGAATCCTGACAAGATGGAAGCTCTGTGGATTGGTGGTTCCCGAGTCCGGGAATTGGGTAAGCGATTTGTCCTGGACGGGGTTGCACTCCCCCTGAAGGAGCAGGTGCGTAGCTTGGGAGTACTCCTAGATCCTAGCCAGTGTGGTGTAGTGGCAAGAGTGTTGGACTAGGAGCTGGGAGATCCGGGTTCTAGTTCCCACTCGGCCATGGAAGCTCACTGGGTGACTTTGGGCCAGTCACAGACTCTCAGCCCAACCCACCTCACAGGGTTGTTGTTGTGAGGATAAAATGGAGAGGAGGAGGATAATGTAAGCCGCCTTGGGTTCCTTGCAAGAGGAAAAAAGGCGGGGTATAAATGCAATCAATCAATCAATCAATCCTGTCACTGGAGCCCCAGGTAGACTCCATGGCCCAGGGTACTTGGGGCCAGCTTTGGCTGATCCACCAGCTACGGCCTTTCCTGGACAGGGATAACCTAGCCACAGTAGTACACGCACTGGCAACTTCCCGATTAGACTACTGCAATGCACTTTACATGAAGATGGCTCAGAAGTTGCAGCTACTGCAAAATGCAGCAGCTAGACTGCTGACCGGAACACCTCATAAAAACCATATAATACCAGTTTTTAAAGAATTGCAATGGCTGCCAATATGCTTCCGGTCAGAATTCAAGGTTTTGGTGATGACATTTAAAGCCCTAAGTGGCTTGGGACCTCAATACTTGAGGGAGTGCCTCTCCCTATATATGCCTGCCCGAGAACTGAGATCTGTTGGAGGGGCCCTCCTCTGCATCCCACCAGTATGAAACATACACTATGGTGGTACATGGGAGAGGGCCTTCTCTGCTGTGTACCCCGGTTGTGGAATGCCCTCCCCTCGGAGGCCTGCTTGGCGCAGACATTGGTCTCATTTTGGCACCAAGTAAAAACATGGCTTACCAAATGCATTGTTGTTGTTGTTTTTATTATATTTATTTATATCCCGCCCTTTTCCCAATACTGGGACTCAAGGGCTCTTTACAACATTAAAACTTATACAATTAAAACCTATAAATATAAATACAAGTGTACAAAAGTTAAATATATAATTAAATCATCAATATTAAAATTGCAAAAATATCAAAACATTAAAAGACAACCACCACAACAAAAATAGTATCTATACATCATATTTTCACAGGTCCAGGCTAGTTATCCTCAAAGGCCTGCTGAAACAAAAAAGTTTTTACATGCCTACGAAAGCATATTAAGGAGGGTGCCACTCTCGCCTCCCTGGGAAGGGAGTTCCAGAGCCTTGGGGCAGCCACCGAGAAGGCCCCTAGCATTCCCTAGCACATTGTTTTAACTGTTTTACTGTTTTAGATTTTAACTGGTATTAGCTTGTTTAATAGTTTAATATGTTTTAGGTGTTTAAATTATTTATTGTTTTATACTGTTTAAATCGACTTTATCTGTATGCTGCCCTGAGATTTTAATGATATAGGGCGGGATAGAAATGTTTTAATAAATAAATAAATAAATACATTCCAGAGGGCCACTGTGGAAAAGGCCTTCTCTTGTGTAGTTGCCCACCTAACTGCCCTCACAAGTGGGCAAATGAGAAGGGCCTGTCTTGCTGATCTTAAAGTGCAGGCAAGCTGATAAAGGTGAAATTGGTCTGTTTAAGAATCTAAAGGTCAAAACCAGCACTTTAAATCAGGCTTGGAAACACACCAGTAACCAATGCAGATCGTGCAGTATCGGAGTTATATGACTGAATCACCTCACCCCACCAAAACTTGGGTGGCTATATTCTGCACCAACTGAAGTTTCTAGACTATCTTCAAAGGCAGCCCCATGTTCAGCACATTACAGTAGTCCAGCCTGGATGTCACTAGTGCATGGATAACTGAGGCAAAGTCCATCCTCTCCAGATAAGGCCACAGCTGGCATACCACCCTAACCTGGATAAAAGCACTCCTGGACACCGCAGACACCTGGGCTTCCCCAGTTAGTGCAGAGTCCAGGAGGAGTCCAGGTCTACACATTTGGTCTTTCAGGGAGAGTGCAACCTCACTTAATTCCAGTTGTAAACCTCCACCCAGAGTAGTTGGTTTCCCAACCCACAGTACCTCTGTCATGTCTGGATTAAGTTTCAGCTTGTTTATCTATCCTGAAACAGTCTCCAGACTGGTTCATGGGTTTGACAGCCTCCCTGGGATGCGCAGAAGGAAACAAGAGGTCGAGCTGAGTATTATCCACATACTGATGACACTTTAGCCCAAACCTCCTGATGACTTCCCCAGCAGTTTCATGTAGATGTTAAAAAGCATGGGGGACGGGATGGAACCCTGTGGCACCCCAGAGGTTAATGACCATGGGGTGGAACAAAAGTCGCCCAGCACCACCTTCTGAGATGGGAAGGACTGGAACCACTTTAACATCATGCCTCCAAAGCCCAATCCAGATAAATGATCCAGAAGGATACCATGGTCGATGGTACTGAAAACCCCAGGGTCTGTTCCATTCATATTTGACTTGAATTGACAACTATTTATATAGTTACCACTTCAGTAGCAATATCAGCTCAACTATTTAATTATACAACACTGAAAATAATCAGACTTGTTGACCATGATTTTGGAACAACACGTTATCATACTTCTGCTATCATGACTTAATTCAGTGGCTTCTTTTTGGGGAGACTGGTAGTGCTTATCATCAAATCTTTTCCTTTTACTCTAAGTGTAAACAGCAGGATAGTTTCTCAAGTTCCAGCAAGAAAGGGTTTTCCCCAACAAGGACGGTTGAAATGATTTCTCTAGAAGATGAATTGATGTGGCATACCAAGATAGTAGCAGCAGCAACTACTACATCAAGAGCATCTAATACTTACCACTATCAGTAACTACCTACCAAATCATACCAACAACAAGAAGTTACCTTTGGGTGCCATATTGGCAGAGAAACACAACATATAAATATGAAAAAAATACATGAAATGAACACGTAGTCTAAAGATAATGGGTTGAATCCAGACTTTCTTCTTGGAGAATGTAAGAGCTCTTTCTGTCTACAGAGGGAACAAGGATCTAGTGGAGGCTTTCCACAGGAGAAGGGGTGGGGCAGCTAGGTTTGCAGATTCAAACTTTCTCCTATGGTCTCCAGCATCACCTCCCATGCTGGTCCAGAGCCCTTCCCCCACGGAGTAGGTTTTCAAGGCGTACAAGGGCCTGAAGGAATCAGCAAAATTGCTGCCCTGTCCTTTCCTCCAGCACCATCAGAATTCTGCTGAGCACAACTCTGGATCCAACCCACTGTTGCTTTCATTCTTTGCTAGCTTGATAAAGTAAGCTTAGGGAAGCTTTCAGTGGTACATAAGCCCAGACTTCTGTCCCTACTGGTTAAGCAATTACAAATGCTATGTTTCTAGATTCACAGTACTGAATTCTGATTTTAAAACATCTTAATTTTGCACAAAAATAAACAAAATCTAACTAAATGTAGCTGGCTAAATAGAAAGTGGATAATTTTGATGACTGCTTTAATTTCAAACCTGGGTGTTCTGGACAATGCCAGAACTCCAATGGAAACCAGGCATCTTTTGAGCAAATTCAGTGGTAACATTTGCCATACCATACATAGGTAAGACCATACAAATGGCATTACCACACACAAAATGCTAAGAACTAAAAAACTAAGAATTTACCAGATCTTCAGACTCTGGGGTACAAACTATATGTTACAAGCATATGTGTGTAACAGAGCCCCGACAGACTCTGTGTAATTAAAAAGTGCCACTGTTAGTATTGAGTAGAGGAGTGGTGGGGAGAGGAGCTGTTTAACCCCTTCTCAGTGGCTGTTTTTCTATTCTAAATTGACGCCCCAGATACTTCTTACCCACAGGACTTCAGATCTGTTTACTTTGTTTCACTTGGAGAATCAAATCACTATGTAACCTTCAATTTTGTTAAATTATCTAAGGGAGTAATCCTATAGCTGCTGTCTAGCAGCCAGACGTCCACAGGATATCTGGTTTTCCGGGAACTGACCTCCCCCCACTTCCGTGCTGCATCAGAGGCAGCGCGGAACAGCTCTGTGCTCCATGTTCGCAAGAGGAGTGCGTAGCAGCCGAAAAGGGGTGTTCCCAGAGGGCATTCCGGGGTGGGGAGGGTGGAAATGCCTGTATGACACATCCACTGTGTTGTACAGAAGCGTCCTCCCCCGCTCTGCCCTCCCGCAGCTAGACAGCCGCAATGAGCTGTCTAGCCAAAAATGCAGGGCAGGAGAAGCACGGAGGGAACAATCCCCTCTGTGCTTTTCCTGCCCTGCATTGGATAGGTGGTTGCCTCCGAGTTCGGAGGCCGCCACCTATCTGAACAGGATTGCGCCCTAAGTGTCATGGCCTTACTACAACTTGAATTTGATCAAGAAAAGCTGAATTTTGTCATCTGTATAGTTAACATCTATTTATTTCACATAATGTATTCTGTTCCTGCTAATCATCAGGATCAGACCTTTGAAGAACACTGAAGCATTATTGCTGGAGGACCACTACATCTCCTATTTTCTCCAGATCCCCACCCTCAAAAGGCAGAAGGTTTTCTACATCGCTCACATACTTTCAAGCCTATCTTCACTACTTAAGCTTGCTTTTAAAAAACAGAGAAGCTGAAGTTCCCAGCCAGCTTAATTGCACCTGTTTGGCATGATGGCAGAATCTGTACACAGCCTGTATTGTAGTAGCTCTTGCACTAACAATCTGCCCTTCATTTTTCCTTCATATCTGCTTATTATAGGGCGAGTCAAACTGTAAGACTCCCACGTGAGCACCACAAAAAACACTTCCGCATGGCTGTGCTCCTGCACGTAGAAGCAATTTGATGCAGATCTGGAAGTCAACAAGCCTTTATTTTCTATATATTTCACCTGCAATATTATATTATAGTGAATGATAGATTCTGATCAATTTTAATGAATATTCCTTCATTGTTTCCATTTTAAAAAATATTTGGTCAAACTGTTCATTAAAGTATTATAATGATGCATACATACTATACATTGGAAAAATCATTACACTCTGACATATTAATATAAAACCCCAGTTTACCAACACAACTTTGCTGCAAATGTTCAAAATGTGTTAAACTGATGTCAGCATCTCAGTAATTTCACAGTTTTAAAACAGTTAGAAATGTAATGACTACACTGCACTTGATTAAAGCATTTACAGCTCTAATCAAAACCTGACAGCAAGATCAAAGATGTTAACTTAAAACTCTCTTCTAATTATGTTTAAAATGCCACACCTCAGGCCTGTCTCTCCTCTTCTTTTTCAAACCAAATTCTGCTTAAGAAAGATCTAACACTTCTTAACAGTTCATTATCCAATAAAACTATTCAAAGCTTAAAAGCAATCTACACAATTAGTCAGGACCTCGGGGAGTCCACCGGTAGTCTTTATTACAGGCCTTCATATTAAAACACCTTAATTATATTTGTCAAATGGATTTCATTAAAACCCATCGTCACTTTAATTTTCATATTTTGACAGCGCTGGCATAGACATTATTACCACCTGCCATGCAACGAACTACAACAAAATTATCAAATTCCTTCAAATATAATGGATTTTTCCTCTTTTTCCCACCTTAATGTGGGATTTCTTCCATCTACAGAACAAGTGGCAGATATTAACAGCTTAAAACCATAACATTTAAACAAACAACATAAGCTCTGATGTGTCTGTAGCAACCATGTATATAGGAACTGAAATTAAGGCTTGATTGCCAGAAACACTTTATATAAAGGTAAGACTTATATGCTGAAGCACCTCTGAATTACAAAGACAAGGCATCAAACACAATTCACAGTTTTTTAATCAAATGACAACCATCAAGACTTGAAACCAGAATGCAGTCTAACTTGTATTTTATGCTACTGCCACATTCAGCAAACTAGTATGACTTTTGTGGGCAGACTGTTACCATTACTTCTTAAACATGATTACAGCGCAAAGTTAGATATTTTTTAAAAGTCTATGAGAATCTATATACATCTGTCTCCATATTTCCAACTGTAGTGAACAGCAGATAGAGACAACAGTTTCTCCAAAGTTTCTTCAATAGCAATTAGTAATATTAGCAACAAAAATAGAAAAGCAGTGTTTTGCCAATTCCATTTTTCTAGCATAATAGGTAACAGAAACTTTGCAGATGTATGAATGACCGAAATGATATTTACACAGGATTATACTGACAGTTTACTACATGAAGGTGGGGTACACAATGCTTTTGACTAACTGGGAGGTTCACAGAGAATGAGATGCAGAAGTTTCTAAGAAAGAATAATAACAGCTGATAAAATAGAAACGTACTAGTGTGATCCATACAAATATTGACCAAATACAATTCTGGTACATTGCTAGAGTCATTTCATACGATTCTATCTGGGATAATAAACGGTAAGCCAGTGCAGACTGCAACTGGCATAATAATAGCTCCTTGCTTTCATAAAACCATATTAAAAGTAAGAAATGAAGAGGTTTCTGTCATATGTCTAACACACTTTACAGCTTTGTACAAAGGTCTCAGGAGTAACTATCTCTTTGTGGTATGAATATTTTAAATCTCATTAGATAATCTTTGATTATTGTGAATAGAATGGGTAAGAATTCCATGCATCAGTTTAAAATGACAATTACCCTTTTTCCCTTCAGCAAAACAAAATCTACATATTTACAGCCTGATCCTATAAACTGTTGAGTAAGCACAGGCCATAAATAGAGCTCCTATTCCCATGCTGAGACTGGTTTCCAGCCCAGATAGCCAACATTCCACTCCAGTTCCAGTGAGAAAACAACTTTCAGAGCAATCGTGGCAGCAGGGAAGAGGAAGTACATTGGCATGGTTGGCAAAGGTTTGTCTGATACCACCTCCTCAATGTGGCATTCTCCAGATGCTTTGGACTACAACTCTCATCATCCCTGACCACTGCCATGCTGGTTGGGGCTGATGGGAGTTGTAGTCCAAAACATCTGGAAGGGCCCAGGTTAGGGAATGGTGGTCTAAAAGAAAGTCCCTCCAGGCTGGTAAGTGGCTGATCAAACAGGCAGGTCTTTACCAGGTTGCTTGGATCAAAACTAGTTTCTAGAGAGAAACTGCAATTGGTATAAAGCCATATTCAGATTTTTAGTCTGTAGATGTGACTGCTAAAAGGCTGGTGGGGGCTATGGTGCCCCACAACCCTACTTCCAACTTCTCTGACCATACATACACTCTAAAACACGTGTTTTAGTAATACTTCACGTGTTTAGTATTAAGATGCACAGGGGGTTGAAACTGCATTCAGTTCAACGTATTTACAAGCCTCATGGGGACATTTGTTAGCATGTTCAAGCTGAATGCGTTTACAAACTCCCTGCAGACATTTGTACTCACTGCATGAAGAACAGCCAGGCATGTTGAGGGCAGGATTTGCAGGTACACCCTTGCCCCTCCTTTTGGTTGTTACATGTGCAGGTTTAATGCCTACATAGGCCTACAGTAGGCATTGGTCTCTGGCAATCACTTGACTCAGCAGCCAGGAGCTCCTGATGGGCCTCCAGATGGTATTCTGAGGTCCTGGAGCACATGCTACACTCAGCCTATGGTTGCTGCAAAAAGCCAACAAACCACTACTGAAACAACCATCATCATGTTGGAATGCCTTCATGTCCTGCCAGAACTTCCAGAGAGACCGTGGAGAGTCTTAATGTAAGCATCACAGTCCAAGGAAGAGAACACTAAATTAAGACTACTGCATAACAATACAGAGAGTGCTATTTAATTAACAGATTATACAATCCACAGTTGATGCAGCAAATTTGTTTGCTTCATTTAGATCAGTGATATGCTGAAGTTTTCCATACCAAACATATGAAGTGTGGACAACATATCAATATGTACACATCTATGGGAACGTGTACATACTTATGGGAACTCTAGCTGGATCAGGTTCATGAAGCTCTCACTGAATTGGTCAAATTCAGAAAAAACAGATGGTTGAAATTAGAAGATACAAAACTCATGTTAAGTACAAGCACTTAACTAGACTCCAGCTATGGGTCTGGGCTTTCCACTCTCCAGCCCATATAAGAGGCTTAAGAATGGGAAAAGAGAAATACTTTTATCACTTTCCACCCCCTTCTGCTCCATTCTGGGAAGGCAAACTTAGTTTCCTTTGCTCCTCTTTCCTAGACAGAGATGTACCCATAATGTAGTAATTATTGGAGTGAATCAAGAGCAATACTAAATATTCCTGACTTCCTGGAGACATACTCAAGTTAAAGGAATTGTTTTTTACCCAAAGAGGAGAACATGTTTAAGAAATTGTGATATTCATCTCTTTCAAGCACAAATTCCAGCCAGAATTTATTTATCATCAAAAAGATTGAATTTTGTTTGAATTTTGTTTTTGGATTAATTATGAGAACAGAATTTCTTCCCAGAATATTGAATATATCTCTCAATCCTATGATGATCTGAAAGGTTTTATTATGCTGGTTGTTAAATAATTTATGCAATGAAATAAGTAAGTGATGACAATGGTAGTAATAATAATAAGCAATAATAGGCAAATAATGATGATAACAAACTGCAAGAGGGCTCCTGTGTTTCTCATAAACCTGTGATAAGTTCTCATAAGGAACACAAATTACTTATAGTTACCATGCTTATTAACACAGCATAGATGCAGTATACATATTCACTGTATAACTGTGTTACTGTCACATTTTTGCCTTTTTATAAACAAGTACTATCCCCTGGAAGCTCATCAACAGAGAATAAATCCCGTTGTAAATGGTAAATAATTTATTAAATAAGTATTATTACTAATAATTATGGAAAACGAGATTGTTTGCCACTCTTGACAAACAAAGCCAGCCATTGTTTCCATCCTAGGGAGGAGATTAAAAAAAATCCTAGTCCTGTCCTTTGCTGACATCTATTCTATACCATTTGAAGTCTATCTGATACAAATGAGGGCCTACAGAAACCCTGCTTATATTAGAGTCATAGGGAGAGCATATACATTGATGAATGCTGGATTCTATATGCTGCATCTTTTAGGTTTTGATGCTGCAGCTGGAACTTGATGGGGCAGTCTGATCCTATTGGTTGCTATACCAATGCAAACTGTGGTTTATCATCAGCATTATTTTTATATTTTTATTTACATGATACTTTACAGGAGTAACACAAGCAAAAAAGAGAGTTCTCTGCGCCAACCTAAATCTTCAGCTGCAACAGCTGCAGTGGCATCCTATGTGAGACAAGTTAGACATTACTATCCCACATTGTCATTCTTGAGTCTCAAAATCCTTCTCTCTGTAACTGTTTTGATAGTACAGTTATGCTCCCAGGGACTGGGTCCAAGGAACCACTCTCATAGTAGGCTTTTTACTGAGATACCTTGTCCTCTGTACCCTTCCTCAACTTGTGCAATGTTCCTGTGCCAGATAGGATATTTGCCACTGGCAGTGCAGCAGAATGGCTACTATTGCTTCAGCAGCACAGAGAATAGCACTGGCTCCAAACAATGGAATAAGGGAGCAAGAAATCCCCTTGCACTAAATCAGCAGCTTGAACAGTATTCTATGCTCTGCTCATGCTCCAGGATTGAACTCTGAGGGTAGTATTTATTTATTTATTTATTTATTTTATTAAATTTATTAATCGCCCATCTGACTGGTCACCCAGCCACTCTGGGCGATGTACAACCCACCATAAAACAATTTAAAACAATAAAATTTTACCATAAACATTTTTTTTTTTAAAATACCCTAACCCACCCCAAATGCCTGCCTGAACAACCACGTTTTTAATGCACGACGGAAGCTCATTAAAGGATACTCATTAGTATCCAACTGTGTCCCAGAGCTAGCGCTAATGATGTTGCACTAGCATAAACCAAAATGTGTGGAATGTAACTAGTGCTTGCTAGGGCAATGGGAATAAGTAGCAGTGTGCTTTTGACAATATGGCAGTAGTAGGGTGGAACTAAAGGCATCAGTGCTATGTTGGAAAAGCAGCAGGTCAATAGAGCTATCAGATAATTTATGAGAGAGAGGATAGGGACTCCTATTGCTATAACAGGGGTCCCGACACAGAGATCTGGCTGCAGAACTTAAAGAAATATCTATCTTATTCAAGGACATTAGCATTACGGTTGTCTCACTATGCATTTACAGGTTGCCACCAAGATGCTGACAAGAAAGAGGATAATAGTAAGAAACGTTGACAATGTTCCCAGCAATTGCAGTCTTTGTGGAAATAATGTTCATGATGCTTGAGGCCAAGATCACTACCTTGAAGTCAATCTGATCTGTATTTATATAGAGGGCTCCTCCAATATCTCTCAGCCAATGACAGCCTGAGACAAACAGAATGGTCTTAAGACTGAAGGTGGTGGTGCCCTCAAAGGTGTCCTTTGAAAATGAGCCTAGAACTTCAATATCTGAAGAGATGCTATATCCAGAGATGGTATCCTGGGGCTACTGCCCAGGAAGAAGTTGCTACAACACGTCAAGGAACAGGTTGGGTAGTACTATCAGTAAATGATTCTGGGCTGCAGCACCTGGGTAGGAGGGAGAGTATTCGAGGTAGTTGGGATTGCATGACTCTAGATATCCCACTTAGTGTCAGTATTAAACATGGTACATGCTTGCACTGAATTCAAGCTATCCTTACAATGGTTTTTCTTCTTTCATGTTGGTGCTGCCAGATATAACTGAAGAACTTTATCTTTATGGTCCTTAGGCCTTCTAGTAGCCAAAGATTATTTGGTACCAACATTTGTTTGTCACCAGGGTCAGAAAGTGAGGCTCAGACAGGGCACAAGTAAGGAGCAGAGCAAACTGTTTCAGAGGCCAAGTTATCAGAGGCAGGTAAGGGCTCATTCCCAAGGGGTGACTCATGAATGGAATGAGAGGTTTCTATGAGCTTCAACTGATGGCAATGCATGCTTGAATCAAACTTTGTGTTCTTATTCTAAATACATAAGACAAAGGTCATGGCTGTGGTGGCAACCTTACTCCCATTACCTCAGCACTTTAAAAATGAAGGTTGCTGTGACATGGGAATAAAGGCAAGGAGAAAGGAAAATCATGATAATAAGGAAAAATGTAGACTGTACTTTCTAAGAATACTGATAAGAAATCCACTCTAGGTAGAGGGGAAAAAAACAACCCCCCCCCCCCAAAAAGATTAAAAGGTCTCCTCAGCAAGCTCTGTGAGTCAGTCCCTCAGAGGAAGTTCTCAATTATGCTGTTGTTGTGACAGTTAAACGAGGCTTGAGCAGGGAGACAATTACTCTACCTTTCAAGCCATGCGCAGAGTGTGTGTGTCTGTGGGGGTGGGGGAAGATCTGTCCCCTCAAGGGAAGAGACACGATTTCCTGGTTTGAGCTCTAGAACGTTCTTCCTGTCTGCTCTAGACAGGTGCAGAACACATATTTGTGCCTACACAAAGACCACAAAGAAGAAAAAGAAGGGACACAATGGAAGAGGTGGTCTCTAAAGCATGTAGTATCTAAGCCATTTAGAGCTTCATAAATCCAAGTTCGCACAACACTCACAAGACTAGAGGAAACTACTACAGTCCCAGGAAAAATAATAATTTGACACCATCTAAGAAGGAAGACTATAATCTCTACTCAGGTTAGAAACATCTGACTTCCTTTTAAAATTTTAAACAAATGAGATTCTTAGGAAACGAGGTTCTGCACCAGACTCTTTTTGAACCCCTTACTATGAATGATGAACAGAAAAAGTTTGAACACAAACAGCAATTACTTCCTAGGTTCACATGTCTAAAATGAATTCTTATTTCACTCAATTTATATCTGACCTTTCCACTTCAAATAGTGCTCAAGGTCACTAACAACAACAAAATACAAGATAAATACAGAATAATAATCAAAACTTACAATTTAATCAATTAAAACACACATCAATTAGATTAAATAAAAAACAGTACCCATCCATTAAAACCTATTTCAACCAAGACCAAAAGCCTACCTGTCCTTGCCTGCCGGAGGAAGAACATCAAAGATGGAGCTGGCTTGGCTTCCCTTGGCAGGAAGTTCTAGAACCTGGGAATAGCCACTGAAAAGGCTCCCTCTCTCTCTTGCCAAACATTCCTTGGATTAAGGTGGGACAGAAAGGCCTCTCCCCCAAATCTTAAAACACAGGTAGGCTCATAAAGGAAAATGTGGTCTTTCAAATAGTCTAGTCCCAAGTTGTGTAGGGCTTTATAGGTTATAACCAGTTGTTTGAATTGTGCCTGAAAATGGTCCAGTAGCCAGTGAAGCTGTTGTAACATGGGAGTCTTTACAGATTATATAACTATCAACCAATCCTGTGGCAATGTTACACAGGACTATTTCTGAACTAATTTTAAAACATGTCCAGTAGTGTTTTGTGAACATTTCATAGCAAGTTATCAACACAAAGGAAGTGGGATCAAGGTCTCAATACACAGTTAAACAGAAAAGCTTAAAATGACATTTTTAACCATGGGCAGCAGGGTTTACCCTGAAACAATAGATCTAAAAAACAAGGAAAGGTATTCTTAATATTGTAGCAGACTGTGATATAAATAGTAAACAGATACTGACTCCTGCCTCTCTTTCTAAACTGAATCAAGGGCCCCAGACAAACACAGAAAGAATGCAGCATCAAGTCCAATTAAAAATTCTTCCCTTCATTAAAATATCATTTGTTGATTTAGTTAGAAGTTCTCTCTGTTGTGCACTGTAATGATTTAATAGCCACAATTAGACCAGTAGTTCCTAGAAATTGAAACGCTGCAGCTGGGGTTCTCTAGACCAGTTAAAATAATGGATACACTAATTCTTTGCATAATTCTTTGCTACTTTTAGGGCACAATCCTATGCATGTTTAGACAGAAATAAATCCTACAACTCCGAGCATTCCCCAGCTGCTGGCTGGGGAATGCTGGGAGTTGTAGGACTTATTTCTGTCTAAACATGCATAGGATTGTGCCCTTAAAAAGGTAAATTGTAGGGGAGTGGGTGGGGAATTTAGACAAGATTTCAAACTAATTGTTTAACAAATCCCCCCCCCCCTGTTTTTTAGAACTACGGAATGACAATAATTTACACTCTTTCTGGAAATAGCTGAAGCTAGAATACCAATTTTAACATGGTGATCAAAAGTGAATTTTGCAGAACATGGCTATCAAAATTTAATTTTGCAGAGTGTCCATGGTTTTAAATTTGAAATTAAAAAAAACAACATATAGACTTGAAAATCTGGTCAATACAGGATTGTTATAAAGTCACCAAACACATTAGATACTTTAAAAGGGCTGATGCTTCCCTCTCTCCAAAGCCAACCTATTTATAAAACACGAACTATGAATGTTGAGCAACTCTGTGTGCCCCATTCTCTATGCCAACTTTTGATATAGTTCTGTCTACTACTTGTCAGGCAACAAACAAGTAACCTATCCACTCCTGGAATTCCCTCTAATTTCATAAATATGTTTCTGCTTCAGTTTTCCAGTGGTGTTAGTATTTTCATTGTTGTTCACTTATGTTTAAAATTACCCTTTGACAACCATTAAAGCTGGACTAAAATAAATATGGGTGGTAGAGAAAATACACCATTGGAATAGTTTAAAATGTACCAGGTAGAATCCTTAAGTCATACCATAACACCTCTAGCACTGGAAAAAAAAGTACACTGGTTCTCAAACTCAGTCATGGGATTGGTAACTTGAAAATAATATAAGTGCAGCCCATAAGATAACTTTCAATTCATGGAGAGGGTGAGTGTAGGAAGCTAGGTCGTAGGAAGAAATTTAACTCACTGTATATAATGAGGCAAGATCTGCCCCATTTTCACACTTAGTCCTGATTTGCGTGTAATGGTAACAAATAATGGGTCAATTAACCGCGGGTTAAACAACCCACAGTTAACTTACAATGAGTAGTTAGGTTAACTGTGGATTGTTTAACCAATGATTAACCTATAGTGTCTGGATCCAGACGTAATGTAGCAACCCCTGATTGGCCTGATTGGGGGCTGAATATTCAAAAAGGCTCTGGCATGCGCCACAGCAAATTGTGGATTAATTAACGTTACGTGCGAGCAGCCCATTTTAGTAGTCTGCTCAACTACTGTAATTCAGTCTGGAGACCAAATTGGGTTCTCACTCTTAGCACTGGCTCTATGACTTTGCTTTCAGTTTCATTCTTACTAAGTTGGGAAAGATCAGGAAAATACAAGTAACTGGAGCTGCTATAAAAACTTACAAGATGTCAGAACCTCTATGACCAATCAGAACCAGTACTTTCCCCCTTTTTTGTTCATCTTGGCTTCCTTCAAAGAGATGGGCAGACCAGGTTCCTTTGGTGTGTTGGTAAAGCTTTCTTAGAAGGACACTGGAAGTGGAGACATATCAGGTCCAACAGAAGTAGGCACAGAAGTAGGCACCGAAGTAGACAATGAAGGATCAAGATTAAGCTCAGAGGTGTGAGTTGAGCCTGTCTTGATTTCCCTAATGACTAGGAAAGGGGGTCTATGCTGAGCACAAATGTTGGTCAGTTGACAGCACTGGAACTAGTGCCAGTTCACATAATGAAGCCCAAGATCACGAGATTTGGTTGCTTACAAAGATACGAATTGTCTAGAGAATCTAGAGGCAGTGTGGACAAGAGTCCAGCTTCTGAAGCTTGTCCAGACAAAGCAAAACAAAAGATATTAAAGTTCATTAGAGTACAACTTTGAGAGAACATTCTCAAGGCTGCTGTTTTCACAGTGCTGAAACAAGAACTGAGAGGGATGGCACTGATTAGAGGGAATGGGACTTGAGTGCCAATTCCCTGGCTAGAGCTCTAAAACGTTCTGAAGCTGTTTTGGCAGATGCAGAATGTATGTGGGGGACTGCATGCACAGGGACTACAAAGAATAACCATTGTGAAAAAAATCAGGACCCTGGGCCTTGACAAGTTAATGCACAATAGTTTATATGACAAAATATTGGTTTATTTAGGGCTTTTCTACGCAAGACTGTTAAACTGCTATATTTACTTTCAGTTTCATCGCAGAATTGAGATCTGAGCACCACACAAAAAACATTTCCTTTCCTGTTTTTCCACTACAAAACCTCTAGGTGCCACTGTGGCATAGCAGAATACCACAAATACACAAGTGGAAAAAGTGTTTTTTTCATTTTCAGAAATCATATCTAATTTTTCCTGCTCTAAAAAAACTTGCTGAAAGGGCTCTTTAAAAACAGAAGTGAAACTGGAGGATTACAACATCGTCTAAAGAACCCATAAACAACAGTGAGTAGGGAATGATAAGTGCACAATAAATGTCTCATGTAGAAAAGCTCTCCCTTCCTGAGAGACTATTCTACTATACAAATTATTTCTAAGAGAGAAACAACAACAGAGAATTGTGACAATTTAACCTCAAATCTATATTGTTACAATATATTGTACACAGCTGATGAATAGATGCTGTTAGGGGCTGCTTATAGTTTGTGTGAGAAAGCAACAATGTAACTGAAATTTCTTTCAATTCTTCTTGCCTTAGAAGTTAATGTGAGATGCTTTAATTAAAAGAATCTTTCACTGTGTTCATATTGATCAGCTATGTGCTCAATAACTTGCCTGCCCACAGAGTATTCATGGTTTGAAGATCAGGTTTAGCAGCATTCTGGTTATATAAAGATCGCTATGAATAAAACAGAATTTTACCTGCAGGTACTATATTTCATCTAAGTATTACAAAATGCCCACCATTAAGTACTATTTTCTGCAACACAAAATCTACTTACTTGAGAGTAGTCTTAAGAAAGTCAAATGATATACTCCAGAATAGGAGGTCTGTGTATTATGCCAATATAGAGAGAATATTCAGAGGGCATTTCCAGTTTATTGCAAACTCTGGGCAGCTATTTTGAAGAAAATGCTCCATGGGAATAAGATGCCCCCCATGGTGCACATACACAGTATGCCACTCCACACATAAGAATGCAAATAAGAGCCACAGCAAAGAATTACTCACGCACACACAAATCACACCACATAATAAATTCATAAAGCTGAGATGTTTCTAAAAATCCCATAGTAACCCAGTAAAACATAAAGCACATCATGCAGAGCACTAGAAGAGCCTCTCTACAGAATATGATTGGAGAACAAACAGGAAAACAATCAGCGTATAAAAGTGCTAAAAATGCACACTGGAACTAATAATTGTGATGTTCCAAATGGCTTGAAACATTGGTCCCCTTATATGCTCCTGGAAATGTAAGTGTAGATTCCATGTGGTTTGATCCTACGTGGCAGGGTACGTATCTGAATATTGTGACAATGTGGGTTTTTCTTATGTAATTGGCACCCCACTGAATGTGGGGAAGACCCTCATGATCAGGCTCAACCACGTGGTAATGTAATTCACATACACAGCCCTGCAATGTGGGATCACACCAAACAGATGCGATTCCCACATTAGTGGGAGCACATGTGAACTGTTCCTATTTCTCACCTTGATCCTGTAGTCAAAGTGAGAAAACCACTAAAAAATATCTGTACATTAAAAATATCTGCTACAGCAGGGGATGGGCAAATGCAATGTTAGGAATTATTAGCAAAAGCATTTATTACAAGCTTTTTGAATGTAAACAAAATGAATGTCCTCTGCGATATGTAGAAAATGCTATGGACGTAAGAACAAGATTCCAAAACCACAAATCTACAGTTCTTACTAAAACACTAGAACAGCCTGTTGCAAGACATTTTAACTCACCTGCGCATAGTCTCTCAGACTTAACATTGCTTCCAATTGAACAAAGGACAACGACATGCTTGACAGAAAGGAAAACTTCTGGATCTACAGACTCAGAATTCTTAGTCCATATGGCCTTAAACTGGAGGGCAACTCATAAGCTTTATACTACTCACACACCTGTTTTCTTCTTCTTAGGAATTCTCATCTCCCAGTGTTCCAAACTACTACTCTTGGTATCCATTTAACAACTTCTGATGAGGGCGGAAAGCAAAATGTTTAGCACTAAAGATAGTTTGAAATTACTCTGTTGTGTACACACACACAAGGATATAAAAAGGCTGGAGCAAATGTCAAAAAATACCACCCCTATTGTAAGTGCCAAAGATACCATCCCTGTTGCAAGGAGGCAATACCTCCTGGACTCAGCCAGTCATCTCTCTCCTGCTTGTTATAAGCTAGGATGGGCAAGGGTTGAAGCAAACAAGCAGCGGGGATGCATTTCTCCAAGCACACTGCCACATATTTGAACACATTAGGTGGCTGAATGCTAAATTAATGGCATCCTAGCCAAGGTAGATACAAGCCGTTTTATCTTCAAAGTGATTCACAAATAAGTCACAGCAGATCTAGAAGGGTTCTTTAAGAACTTCAGGCTAAGTTGGAGAAGACCTTGAATCACTTGGAAAAACTATGCAGGATAGCACTGAGTGGACTAATGGTGGCAGAAAAGTCCTACTTCTTCTCCATTACCACAACCACCACACAGTATGCCCTAAAAGGAGCTCTCACTTATATTTGATCATACTCACTTTGAGTCTTCCACCATTTGCATTCAAGCTGTCATCCCATGTCCTATATCTTCCTTAGCTTCCTAGAAAACCAGGAAGCCAATCCCACACTCTGTTCAGTGGGAGAAGATGCCTGGGAGTAACTGTGTTAATTGCCTGAATTATCACTGCCTCCCACATAATGACTTTTGATGAGCACCAGTCATGAAAACTGGACACTCACAGCTGTCAAAAGTACACCCAGATCCATCAGCTTCCAGGGGTGGGCCATTCTTATAAGTCCATCCCAGAAGAAGGAAGTGGTTGCAGTATTTATTTTATTTATTTATTGCATTTATATCCCACCTTTTTCCTCTTGCAAGGAACCCAAGGTGGCTTACATTATCCTCCTCCTCTCCGTTTTATCCTCACAACAACAACCCTGTGAGGTGGGTTGGGCTGAGAGTCTGTGACTGGCCCAGAGTCACCCAGTGAGCTTCCATAAGGCTAAACCATCAAGAAATCATCTCACCATATCAGAGGTGTAAAAAAAAAAGTTGCTACTCCTAAATCATCATATTCCTAACAAGAGAAGAATACCAGATCAAGTGTGTGACCTGCCACATGCATAGGGCTGGTATCTTGTGAAAGGCTCATGGAGGCCATATGATCTTGAGTTGTCCCTGACAAGACAGCCTACCATGAAATCTTAGTTTCCCTAGAACCATCATCATGGGGGTAAGTCAGCACCAAATCTGAGGTCAACTGAGGCAGCGAGACTGTTGGGCAGTGGGGGAGTAGGGAACACCAACAAGATCCTTAATCATTCCTGATTTATTTTATTTCTAAAATGTAGAAATTTTAGAACACCCCACACCTTGGATACCACTTAACATTCTCGGGGAGCTTTATAAACAAAATAAAAATACAATATTACAAAACCCCACCAAAATCAGGTACAAACATTCATCTTTGCCAACACTGGGTTTTCAAACCTGTCAATTTTTGGCATCAGAAGGATGTTATTATGAGGATAGGTATTATACATGTTAGTATATTTGTAGTTTGGGCAACATAAAGATTTCCATGTAATAATATGATATATACACAGGGAACCATACATGAATTATTAAGCCATTTGGGAGCAGGTTGTTCTAGTCTGTAAAATTTGTATTTTTAATCATGAGTTTATACTTTAAAATGTAATAATTGAATAGCAAAAGGGATTTTCCCCATATTTTACTGTGGAATCTTTGAAAGCAAGAACTAAAGTTGCAAAATGTCTTGAAAGCACAAGATAGCAAGATCTGGATATTTTGTTGTCATAGATGTTATAGCATTGTGATACTTCTATATAGTTTCAACCATTATTGGTGTTAAGCCTTAACATGTTTACATGCATGTTATGATTTTACTTCCACTTTGACCTTGATCTATTATTGCAAGTCAATACAATGATCACTATTTGACTGTACTAGGGATGGATATCATCAAGGTACTGGTCAGGGACAATTGGCTCGAATGAGAATGTCAATGTTGTACTTCCTTTAAAGAACCACCACAAAATGCATCATATAACTTTTTAGGCAAATGTCAGTAGTTTCTTGTGCTAATTTATCTGACCGGTTTACAACATAATCTAACAGGGGGAATTATTTTTCTAGACATAGATGTGGAATTTAAACACTTAGGGTTCACAATGCTATTTCACAACAATGTAGCCAAAGGAGTTGGGAAAAGGCTAAAGTTTGGTGGGAGAGCATATGCTTCTCATGCAAAAAGTTCCAGGTTCACTCCCTGGCATCACCAGGTAGTGCTGGCAAAGATTCCTGCTTGAAACTCTGGACAGCCAGTGCCAGTCAGTGCAGGCAATACTTAGCTTGCTAAAGTAATGGTCTGATTTCCTACGTTCTGAGTTAAACATGATCATGCTGCTTATATCACCAACTAGTTTTATCATCGTTAAAATGTGAAAAGCATTGTGCACATTTGAAAACCTTGATGTACATCATGTAATGTGAAACATGTCCATGGGATCAGAGCAAAAGAAGGAAGATGTCTGGTTGAGAAGCAGGGGCCTCCATCAAGGTCATGTCTCCCAGCTATATCAGTGTCCTACGTCTCATCCCTTCCCAGCTCATAAGCCACTGGGAGGCCTGGTAGAACTGACTTCCCACAGCTGGGCCTGACTCTACAGCATCGCCTTCTGACTCAGAATCTGTGTCAGAGGCTAGAGCTCTGCCCGAACTGGGGCAAGGTCCAACACATCCAAGAGGTAGTGTAGGGTGGTGGTGAAGAGCATATGGTATGAACTAGAGGTCTCCAGGTCAAATCTCAGTCCAGTCATGGACTCACTGGGTGGTCTTAGCATGTTTCTATCTCACAGATTTAGCCAACCACATCAGCCAACTCTCAATACTGGTCTGCTTTACAGGGTTATCAGGATTGTTACTGAGATCATACATGTGCTAGACTTTGAGCAGTTAGGAAAGTGCTATGTAAATATATAACAATAAACAACAATGACAATGAAGATGATATCAGTCAGATATATAGCAAAAGGAAAGTCACTTAAGTTGCACATACATGCCCACATCTAAACCCGTGTCTACATTTAACTGCATTAGTTTTGCACCTGAAGATACATACACCGTCACTCTATTAATATATATTTATATTTATGTGTCTTATAATTTAACAACTTCCCCCCCTCACACACAGAAAATATATTCTTCCGCTCTTTTGAACCCTTCAACATATTTGTTCTACATTATTTTTTCATTCCCTGTTATCCCAGAGGCACTCAGTGTTTCAATAACTCTCTCACATGTAAAGCTTTGCACTACGTATTGATCAACTTTGGTTGGAAGTTACTATGAGGCATTTTTAATAATCAGCCCAGCTGTTCTGAGAGCATCTGGAATATAACCTCAGGTAAATGGCACAGAACACAGAGAACAGTCCTTCTGCTAGCAACATCTCTGGCAGTCTCATACTGCTGCTAATACATCTTCAAAGAGAAAACTCAATTCTTATTTTAAAAGGGAAGATTAGAAGGTAACATGAACCACCCATACATAGTCAATTCTATATGCAAGAACGTAACATCTGTATATTTAAATATCTTCCATCTATAAGAGATGAAAGACATTGACAGCATCTTCCCTATTATATAGGTTTATGAAGTGAATGCTTTAAAAATGAAAAGAGAATATAAGGCAGTGCAAATATATTGTAGATGTGATTTATTCTTTCTTCATCACATAAAAGACCTCAGCATGAGCCGATATAAGTCAAACACCACAGATGGAACTTTCATATTATCCCACATCACCTCAAACAAATATGTTTTCTCTGGAGTCAGTTAACATGATGAACATTGAGTAGAGAGTAATGAAATTATGTACATGCATGTGTGAACTAGTCTACTAAATGCATAAAGCACAATTCACCAAGAAGCTTCCAACAGACTGATCTGATTCACATGTTGTAGGTCTGTTGTATGGTTATTTGAGGGTTGTTTAACCCTCCAACAAGCCATGCCACCTAGGTTCAGATGACATGCTAAGCTGCGGCCAGGTGATGATTATGCAAATCACACCCGGCATGCGCTGTGGCTCACAACAAGCTACCTTGGCTTGTTTTGATCATGTGAACCAACCCACAGTGTCCTTAATAATTTATCACAAGGTTTGCTTTAGTTTCTCCTGCACCAGTGAAGCAGCAGCATCTTCCCCACCTCAACTTCACATCATTGTCATTAAGAAATTAGTTACTTTTGTTCTTCTAAGAGATCAGATAGAATGGATTTGGGAATGACAGAAGAATCCCAAATGTCACTAATGTTGGGGGGGGGGGGGGTTCTTCCCCCAATTAACCATATTAAACATATTTTCTCCAGGACGCAAAAGAAATATTCAAGTGGTCTCTACTTGCAGGCCATGGTCATTACACACAATGACCTGGTTTGCACAACATGGCAGGCTTACTGGGGGTTGTGTAACCCAAGATGAGCTGTGGCACATGCCAGACACATGCAGGTGACATTTTGAATATACAAACCCCACGCAGGGGTTATCGTGTCATGTGAACCTAACTACGAAGGGTTATTTGAGGATTACACAACCCTCACATAACCCTCAGTTTGTGGTAGGGTTATGCAAGGGTTGTTTAATCCTCAAATAAACTTTGGTGGCTGTGTTCTCCCAACACGACAACCCCCATTCAGGTTTGCATATTCAAAGTGTCACCTGAAACACACCATGGATCATCATGGGTTAAATAACCCATGCTGAGCTGGCTGAGTTGTGGAAACTGGCCCAATGTTAAAACACGAACGTATGTGTGAAGTACCAACACACAGGTCTCTGTGAATGAACATACAAAACTCATAATCAGAACACTGGTCTGAGAAACAGTGACAGAAGCAAGTGAGGGGTGAGAAGAATGATGTGAACATGGCTCTCACTTTGGCACTGCCCACCTCTGCTGGCAAATGCATTTGTGTCATCTGCTAGTTCCAGGCTTTGCTTTTACCATGCTTCTGTATCAGGCTCTAGGATGCTACTTTGGGGTGAGGACTAATAACTCTGAATTGGATGAGTACAAAGCGAAAATATCAGAAGATGAAGAAAAAGTGGTAAGACAAGAATGGGGAGCAAAAGTTTCAGCAGATGGAAGAAACAGAATGTTCTTACGTTGAAATTAATTGGCCCTGGATGTGCCTTTAACTATTAGTTATGACTGATAGTTTAGTATTGTCTTTAGTTATATGTTTTTGTGTATATTGTCTGTGTGCTTTTATGTCCTTTTTTGTAAATGGCTTTTAAACTTTTAAAATTGTATTTAATGTTTTAACTTCTGTAAACTGCCCACAGAGGTTCAGCTATGGGGTGGTACAGAAATGCAATCAATCACTCAATCAATATGACTGACACATATCAAAAATTATGTGGACTGCATAGTGTAGTGAACACGATTTCTGCGCTACTGTTTGTGCATCCCTGAATTCATGTACTTTGCTGAATTAAGGTCCATGTTGCCAAAACCTGGTACAAATGAAAGAAAAAGAAAAGAGAGAACGTAACTGCATTGAAAGAGTTGAAAAGTGCATTAAATTGCTAGGAGTCGGGTTACCTGAAGGATAATCTCCTCCCATATATACCTGTCCAGACCCTAAGACCATCTTCCAGGTGCTCCCACAAAATGAAGTGAGACAGGTGGCTACTGAGGAGAGGGCCTTTTCAGTGGTGGTACCCGGATTTTGGAATGCCCTCTAGAAGGGCTTGCCTGGTATCAACATTACTGTTTTTTCAGTGCCAGGTGAAGAGCTTTTTATTATCCCAGGGTTTTTAGTCCTTCTAACTGTGTTAGTGCATTTTTAGATCTTCGCACTGCTGCTGGCTTTACTTTTACCTTGGTTTTTACTTTGGTTTTATTCTGGTTTAAACTCTTTTAGGTATTTACATCATGTTTTTGTATTTTATGGTTTTAAGTTTTGCTTTGTAAACTGCCCAGAGTGCTTTGGCCGTTGGGCGGTATAGAAATGTAATAAATTAGTTGATCAGAACTGGAGTTTGCTTTTGTGATATATGGCTCCTAAAAGCAGTTGTCTGAGATAGGCATATATAGCATATGTTTGCAAAGTCATTCATTTACACACATTTTTCTTTAAATTGTATGGGTTGAGGCCTTTGTTAATGTTTGATTCTAAGATGCAATTAATAACACAGACCCAAACACAAACACATTTTTGGGTAGCATTAAATTGAGCTTCATTGTTTTTAGGCTTCTTGGGAATACTTAAAGGAAAGCTTTGTGTAGTCTGAAAAATAAATGCTCAACATAAAAATAGGTAGCTGCTTTACAGAGTGTAAAACCAATAAGGTTCACACCCCTCCGTGGGCGGTGGATAAACATCATAAAAGTAAATAGAGTTCTGAAATAAATGGCTCTTGCAAAAGCCTGTGAACAACCCACGCTTGTGTTGTTGTATTTTGGAAAGTCATTCAGAAGAAATTGCAGGTGGTGTTGATGACAATTTCAGAAAATAGCTTCACATTAACATTTATGCTAATCAGTTTAAACCAAACTGACTGGGTGTAGCCACTGAAAGATGTTGAACAGCCTCCCTTGGGATGTAGGATTATCCTAATTTCCCCATTATATTTTATCCTTAATATATCCTGGGTCAGAGGAATTTCCTCACTTGCTGAAGACTGCAGTGGGTGGTGGCATCCTGTTGCAAGCTCAATGAATGATATTCTTAGCATTGCCTGGATGGAAAGAAGGTGAAACTTTTGAAGATGAAAGTACAAAGTAAGATTATTTGGATGATCTAAATATACATACGAACATGATGTAAATGAAACTGGTTTTCCAAAAGTTCTTTTTTCTATTGCATTCCCTGCATCCCAAAATGTGGAACATGAATATAAGGATGAAGCTTTTGGTTATTCACTAAATGGCCTTGGAAATAGAGATTGTTGGCTGTCAAGTCACATTTTCCAAAGGAGTTGAAAAGTTATTCAGTTCAGGTAGACACAGGATAAGAAAATCTAAGAAGACACATTCAGTAAAAAGAAATAGGCATTATGTAGAAGCACGCCAAAGCATAATGATTGAAAAGGGATTTAAAAGTCCTGGTTCAAAAAAGCCTCAAGTTAATGGATGAGAGGAGTCTGAAAGACAAAGAAGAAGCTGCGTTGCACACCTACAAGAATATTTATTTTATTTTATTTATTTATTTCATTTCTATACCACCCAATAGTCGAAGAATATAACAATGTGGTATAAAATTCAGAAAGCTATGGTTTTCCCAGTACTAATGTATGGCTGTGAGAGCTGGGCTATAAGGAAGGCTGAGTGCCGAAGAATTGATGCTTTCCAACTGTGGTGCTGGAGAAGACTCTTACGAATCCCCTGGACTGCAAGGAGGTCAAATCAGTCCATCCTAAAGGAAATCAACCCTGACTGCTCATTGGAAGGACAGATACTGAAGCTGAAGCTCCAATATTTTGGCCACCTAATGCGAAGAGAAAACTCTCTGGAAAAGACCCTGATGCTGGGAAAGATTGAAGGCAAAAGGAGAAGGGGACGGCAGAGGATGAGATGGCTAGATAGCATCACCGATGCAATGAATATGAACTTGAGCACGCTCCGGGAGAAAGCGCAGGACAGGAAGGCCTGGCGTGCTATGGTCCATGGGGTCACGAAGAGTCGGACACGACTTAACAACTGAACAACAACAACATAAAATTCAGAAAGAAGACTGAAAGATGGTATCATACAGCAGTGTTGGGGAGACCTCAGGCTTGCAGGATCTAATTTATTTTTAACAGGAACCCTGAGATCCACCAACCAGAGCCTGGAGTAAAAGACAAGGAAGAAGGCTGAGTGGGCATCCTGTGGAGCTGCTGAAGCTGAGCCTATATTTGGTCCCTCCATCCCAACTGGACTATTTAGCCTAGTTGCTGCTGAAAGTGTGCAGAAGAGGGTTGAATTCAGAGCCCAGGTACTTCTACTCTGAGTAACAGAATGGAGCTCCCAATCCTTCCACACAAAAATCCACTCCTGGTTACCCCAAGCTTTCTTCATTTCAGCAGCATAATTTACAGAAGTATGTGGTGGTGGTGGGAGTCATTTTGTTGATGTTATTGCTAAAATAATTGGGAGTCAGAAATCCTTGCCGATCTACTGCAAATCATGCAGAGATCTACTAGTAAATCCAGATCTACCTTCCTCCTACCCCTGTCATCAAGGCTTTCACACACACTTTTCAACAGTACAGCATCTGCTTCCATGTGGGATCATCCTACACTGATGGTGTGTGTGTGTTTGTGTGTGTGTGTGTGTGTGAGACAGACAAACAGAAAAATAGAAAGACAGACAGCCTTACTCATAGAATCATAGAATAGTAGGGTTGGAAGGGGCCTACAAGGCCATCGAGTTCAACCCCCTGCTCAATGCAGGAATCCAAGTCAGAGCTTCCCTGACAGATGGCTGTCCAGCCTCGTCTTGAACGCCTCCAGTGTGGGAGAGCCCACCACCTCCCTAGGTAATTGGTTCCACTGTCATATTGCTGTAACAGTCAGGAAGTTTTTCCTGATGTTCAGCCGGAATCTGGCTTCCTGTCACTTGAGCCCATTATTCCGTGTCCTGCACTCTGGGATGATCGAGAAGAGATCCTGGCCTTCTTCTCTGTGACAACCTTTCAAGTACTTGAAGTGCGCTATCATATCTCCCCTCAGTCTTCTCTTCTCAAGGCTAAACATGCCCAGTTCTTTCAGTCTCTCTTCATAGGGCTTTGTTTCCAGTCCTCTGATCATCCTTGTTGCCCTCCTCTGAACCCTCTCCAGTTTGTCTGCATCCTTCTTAAAGTGTGGTGCCCAGAACTGGACACAGTACTCCAGATGAGGCCTTACCAGTGCTGAGTAGAGGGGAACTAGTACTTCCCAGGATTTGGAAGCGATGCTTCTATTAATGCAGCCCAAAATAGCATTTTGCAGCCACATCCCATGGTTGGCTCATATTCTGCTTGTGATAGACAACAATTCCAAGATCCTTCTCGCTTGTAGTGTTGTTGAGCCACGTATCCCCCATCTTGTAACTGTGCATTTGGTTTCTTTTTCCTAGGTGCAGAACTTGGCATTTATCCCTATTAAATGTCATTCTGTTGTTTTCTGCCCAGCGCTCCAGTCTATCCAGATCACTTTGAATTTTGTTTCTGTCTTCCAAAGTATTAGCTATCCCACCCAATTTTGTGTCATCTGCAAATTTGATCAGCATTCCCTGCACCTCCTCCTCCAAGTCATTCATAAAAACGAAGAGCACTGGGCCCAGGACTGAGCCCTGCGGTACCCCACTCGTTACCTCTCCCCAGTTTGAGAACGTCCCATTGATAAGCACTCTTTGAGTCTGATTCCGTAGCCAACTGTGGATCTACCGGATCGTTGTTTCATCTAGCCCACTTTGAGCTAGTTTGTTCATCACTCTCATGACATGCTAGGATTGTGACAAACTGCTCTGAGAAAAACCCCAAGAAACGAAATCCCATTATTTTTAGAGGACTGGCTTTTTCAACAGGCACACTTAAGGCACTGTTAGAACAGTTCTTGGTATAGCTCCCCAGTTCTGCTGCAGTGCCCCTCATCTGTGGAGTACCTTTTCTAGGGAGATCCACCTAGATCTCTCTATAAATTTAGACGCTAGGTTAAGATTTTCCTCTTTAAGCAGGCATTTAATCTTTAATCTGTTGCTTGATTATTAATTTTACTGCTGGATTCTCAGTGTTTTTACTATTTGTTAATGTTTTAAAATTTAATATTGTATTATTTTGATACTTCTATTGTTTTTTTTTTTTTTTTTACTTTGTTATTATTGTTTGTTTTTATCATTGTAAACCACCCGAGGGGCATTTGCCAGTTGGGCGGTATACAAATCAAGTCAGTAAATACAGAGCACAGCAGAAGTAATGACAGTTTAGCCTTGTGCCTGGCCTGGTGCATGCACTACTGTTTTTGAAATGGAGAGAAGCGCACATGGTGGGACCTGAAGTGTTCCTTGGAACTGCTGCAGCCACATAAGACAAGGCCAAGCATTACTGGAAGCAGGTGGCTGCCACCAAGAACAGTCCCTTGTGAACCCTCCTCCTCAATCCCTAGTAAAGCGTAATAAAATAAAAGGACTAACTTATCAGCATGGCCCTCTGAATTTTCCTAAGCACACTCCACTTCATTGACTGCCACTTCCACAAGCAGAGTAACTTGGACATCATAACGTGAAAGCCTCATGATTCTCATGCAGGCTGTATGATCTTGTCCCGGACAAGACAGCCCCACCGTGAATGCTCAGGTTCCCCAGAACCATCCTCATGGGGGTAGTCAGCACCAAATCAGAGGCCACCTTTCATATGTTTTTGTTTGATTGTACATTATTTATCTATTATTACAAATATTTGTATCCCAGTTTTCAGAATCCAAATCCTTCCAAGGTGGCTTAAAAGTAACATCAAAATGCATTTTGAAAAACCCACAACAAACAATACCAACATATAACAAGTCATCAAGACTTTTCACAGGGCAGTTGGTGGTAGATGGCCGGCAGGGGCGGGGGACAGTCCAGCTGGAGCAGCCTGAGGTGATCCATGCCTGTATCATACTTTTTCTTGAAATCCTTCTCGACAGGCAGGTGGTGGTAGATGGCCAGGGTGGGAGTGGGCAGATCTCTTTCAGGAAAGTGGAGGACTAATGTGGAGGTAAAGTCAGCCAATGGTCTGGAGGATACAGGGATGAGATCAAAGGAACTAACATAGGGGCAAAACAGAAAATATGGAACCGATGTAGTAAATGATGTGGTGAGTGCCAGCGTGGTGTAGCAGAGCACTGGACTTGGAGTCAGGAGACTCAATTTCAAATCTGCACTAAGCCATGAAGCTCACTGGGTGACCTTGGGCCAATCACCAATTCTCAGCCTAACCTCCCTAATGGGGTAGGAGAACCATGTATGCCACCTTGTGCATAGGTGGTGGTGGTAGTAGTAGCAGTACTAATAACAACAATAATAATAATAGCAGCAGCTGCCCAGTTACAAAATAAATGGGAAAACCCAATGCAAAGAATTGTCTATTCACAAGTAGATAGATACACTATCATTACTAACTCTCTAAGGAGTGTATTTTACAATCTACAGCAGTCAGCTCCATCCTAGTCAGGCTACAGGGTTTCATTTCATAGTTGTAAGCCTCCGTTTCAGGCAGTATTTTGTCGGAACACAGAGGGAGATCTCAAAAAATACAAGCAATAGAAAAAGTCTCAATAGGGTCATTTGGATGTCTTGCTTAAGAACATATGCTGCATGCTCAGGGGCAATAGAAGTGGTAAGCGTTTTCATGAGAAATATTTAAAATATTCAGAGAGCCAAAGGAAATTTAAGAACCAATAGAAGATAGAGAGATCAACTTTCTTGCTCACTGTTAAACTAATACACCTTGGGAACAGATGCATTCATGCTGGAGAAAATATAAATGCTATATACTTTTATTTGATGAAGCAAAGAAAGGTATATGAAAATTACATTTATTGTAAATACTAGTAGCAATGCATCTTTCTCACAACTGCTTATTCCCACTGATGTATTTCATGATATAATCCTTATGAGGCAAGGACTGCCATACTTTCCCTTTTCAGACCAATCTTTGATGACATGGCCAAAGGCTTCCTGGAAATTATTATCCTTAGGGGATAGCTGTATTGCTCTTTAAGTGCATATCTGTCCTCTCTGTAGAATTCAGGGAAGATTACAAAAATATTTTGAATTGTACAAGTAGGGGTGGAGAAAGGGGGAAAGCAGCACATATGTGCAAATGGCAGTGCCTTAACTGACCACCTAAACATTTGTAAAATTTTGTCTTCATTCACTTACACCCTCTTCTACTTCATTCCACACACACACATACCCACTCCCCCACAGCCAATGACATAACAAAGCAATTCCCTATCTTATCCCTCCCTAATTCATATTTATCACCTGGATATTCAGTTTTGTTTTCTAGTGCATCCTCTTTCTAATCTCTCCCAAGAGGCACTGAATGTGATGCTCCAGAATGTTAGCTTTACTAGTAGTACCACAACCACTAACACTACATGCCAAACCAATTTATTTATTCTCTGCAGCAATCTGAAGTGATGGGGCTCTGTCAGAGGAGCCGACTAATCACATAAGCCTACTGCCACCTTTCAGATCTCACAGGGTTTCTTCACAGAGCATAGATGTTCACACTCCCATCAGAGTCAATTGTTTTCATTACATATCCAAAAGGAATGTGGCTGTTGGTGAAGATTGAGGTGTGTGTACTGACAGATACATGCAAAAGTTTCCCCAAGAATTGCCCTCACTACTCAGTTTTGTATCTCATTCGCTTGCTCACTCTCTCTCTCTCTCTCTCTCTCTCTCACACACACACACACACACACACACACACACAAACTCAATTCTTTGCTATCACTCTTCCTCACAAATTATAAATCTTAAAATAAAGTTTTAAAAAATCACTAGGAGGAATCCCCCACAGCCTCCACAGTAAAGGCAGTAAGAAGCAAGATTCTATCTCACAGTTTTAAGATCTTCTTATCCCTCTAAGCCATCATGCTGACTAAACCTCTATGCTTTGATCAATGGGGAGCTAAGTGAGAATTAAAAAAAAAACAAACCAAAACCTGAAACACCCTTTAAGCAAAAGTAAAGTTGCTTCTTTATTACACATAGGCCTTTTTCCCTGGTACTTGAAGAAAACATTTTTTTAAAGTTTTAAACAAGTATGATTCAGGATAGAAGATACTGATTCAGTGGGGACAAATGGTAGCTCAGACTTGGAAAGTTCAGAATACAAACCTTGAGTCAAATACTAAATGAAGCATCTGACTTCAGTTGCTGAGTGGACACTGAAAATATATGACCTAGAATCAGTTGATCCAGCATAATAAAAGGTGAAGTCACTTCACCTTCAAAGTATTTCACTTAGAAGAGGCCTTAGTACATTTACCATTCTTTCCAGGTACGAGGCATTGTTCACGTAATGTGATCTATTATTCCTCTCCAATTCTTCCATACAACCACTGTTAGTTAGATCAGCACTGCTCCTATTTTGTAGGCAGGATTCATACAGAGTAACCTCCAAAAAATGAGTCAAGAAGTGAGCTGGTCTGAAGTCTGCGGCAAGTGCATCCCTGCAGCTCCCAGCTCTCACACATGCATGGAGAATCATACAGTGGCTAATGGGGGTACGTAGTGGCATAGCAGCCTGTGTAGTCTACGTAGGAAGCTTCCTATTTTAACCTCTGATGGCAGTGGGGAGGGATCAAGAGGCAAACAAATATCTAGCACTAGGAAAGGTAGCTGCTTAAAAGTATCTCTCAGTTCCTCCAAGGCCAGCCCTGGCTGAGCTGCTTCCATACCTTCCATCTCTTGTTTGAGATTGACTGTGTAAAGGCAGGTGGCAGGAGATGGTTTGGTTAGGAGGTGTGCAAACACAGACATTCAGTGTGACCAAAGGTCCTTCCAGACAGGGGGCTCCTAGCGCTACCAGTTAGAAGGCACTGAGCAGCCATTCCATCTTTTTCTTCTTACCAGATTTTTTTTCTGAAAAGAAAGGTGGTAAAATCCCATGAATGAAGCAGGGTGATGGGGTGAACAGCCTGGTCTGGATGCACCCCAAGAGACAAATTTATAAACACCTTTTACTTGCATGACTGAAATAGGAATAATGCTAATTATTTTGAAAAGGGACAGAGTTCCATGAGAAATTTGGATTCTCATGTAAGAGAGGTTGTTTAAGCATGTAATGGAACCTAATTTAATACAAAGTATCTCAATATAGTTTAATAAACACAAAGCAGGAAATCAAGGTAAAACATTCTTGATCCAAATGAAAATTAAGACCATTTGTACCAAGTCAGCACTTCGTAGTTAACAGGAAAGTATCTGTGTGATCTGTACAACCCAAACTTAAACGTTAGTTCACGGAACTAACTCCTTTGCAGTCTGAAATTAACAGTGACATTTTGCCACTACGTTTCATGTTGTTAACCCATGAAGAGATTCCCTATCAGTTCCTACCAGCTATGTTCCGTGAATATGCAGTTAAGTAAAATGTTAGATGCAATCTAATCTCCTCTGTACCACCACTTTACACATACTTCTATAACCAGGGGCAGAATCCAACGAGACAGGTGTGCCCCTGCTGATTCTCTTGCGCCCCATCAATTCCTGTTGGCAAGCAGCGCCTACTGCGTGCGGAACGGAGATTTAGCACTTCTGGAATGGGGCAAGTTGGCGGAGCTCGCATAAGAGAGCTCTGCCGACCTGTCCTGATCCAGAAATAAGTGTTTCTGCTTGTTTTGGAGCTTCCTCTGGGAAGCGTTAAATCTCTGTGGTACAAGTGGTGGGTCCTGCTTGTGCGACACAATCTGCAGGGCTCAAGAGAATCGGCGTGGGCATAAGCACCCCTTTGGATTCTGCCCCAGTTATTCTACAAAAATTAAATCTTTTTTTTTTTTTTTTTTAAGGATGGGGATGGCTATTTCCTGATAACCGTCCCTGGTAAAACACTGTCCATACTTTTAGGGATATGATGGGAGTATCTTTTTAAATGTTTCTAACCTAGTATGCACTTTGAATTTGTAATGGCTTATTACATCAAACAAGGAGGGGATGTCTGGCTGGGTCCAGGAGGTTGTAAATTCCTCCTTGAGAGAGGGAGTGATGCTGGCCTCTTTAAAAGAGGCGGTAATCAGGCCACTCCTGAAAAAGCCTAACCTGGACCCGAAGGATGTTAACAGTTATAGGCCAGTGTCCAACATCCCCTTCCTGGGCAAGATGCTTGAGCGAGTGGTTGCATGACAGCTCCGGGCACTCTTGAATGAAACGGATTATCTAGATCCATTTCAATTGAGCTTTGGGTCTCGTTTTGGAATGGAAACAGCCTTGGTCGCCCTGTGGGATGACGTCTGCCAGGAGAGGAATGGGGGGAGTGTGATCCCGTTAGTTCTCCTGGACCTCTCAGTTGATTTCGATACCATTGACCATGGTATCCTTCTGCATAGGTTGTCTGGGTTGGGAGTTGGAAGCACTGCACTGCAGTGGTTCTGCTCCTACTTGGATGGCTGATTCCAGAAGGTGGTGCTGGGGGATTATTGCACAGTTCCATGGCTATTATGCCATAGGGCTCCACAGGGCTCTATTTTATCCCCCATGCTGTTTAACATCTACATGAAACTGCTGGGGGCAGTTATCCAGAGGTGTGGACTGAGGTGACATCAATATGCGGATGACACTCAGCTCTACCTCTCTTTCTCATTAAACCCAGGTGAGGCAATGGCTGATCTGAATCAGTGTTTGGGCATTGTAATGGACTGGATGAGGGCCAGTAAACTGAAACTCAATCCAGACAAGATGGAGGTACTGTTAGTGGGTGGTTAGTCTGCCTGGCTAGGTGATGTTCAGCCTGTTCTGGAGGGGGTTGCACTTCCCCTAAAGGATCACTTTCATAGTTTGGGGTGCTCTTGGACCCAGAACTGTCACTTGAAGCACAGGTGAACTCAGTGCCATGGAGCACTTTTTATCAGCTTAGGCTGGTATACCAACTATGCCCTTATCTTGACAGAGATAACCTAGCTACAGTTATCCATGCTCTGATAACTTCTCATCTGGATTACTGCAATGCGTTATACATGGGGCTGCCTTTGAAAACAGACCGGAAACTTCAGCTGGTCCAAAATAGGGCAGCAAGACTGTTAACAGGGACTGGCCAATGAGCTCATATTACGCCAGTACTTTTCCAGCTGCACTGGCTGCCAGTCCATTTCTGGCCTGATTCAAAGTGCTGGTATTAACATTCAAAGCCCTTTACGGCTTGGGGACAGGTTATCTGAAGGATTGCCTCCTCCCATATGTGCCTGCCCAGACCTTAAGATCATCCTCAGTGGCCCTCCTCCATGAGCCCCTGCCAAAGGAATTGAGGTGGGTAGCTACTAGGAGGAGGGCCTTTTTTGCTGTGGCACCCCGGCTGTGGAATGAGCTCCCTAGTGAGATTCGCCTGGCACATACATTGTATTCCTTCCGGCACCAGGTGAAGGCCTTTTTATTTTCTCAGGCATTTTAGCATTTTAGCCTCCTAGACTTTTAGCTTTGCTGTTTTAAATCTGCATTTTAAATCTCTGCATTGCTGCTAGGTTTTACTCTGGTTTTATTCTGGTTGTATTGTAATATTGTGGTTTTAATGTTTTTATATTTTATATTTTTTTACTGTGTGCTTTTTGGTTTTAATTTTTGTGACCTGCCCAGAGAGTTTTGGCTATTGGGCGGTATAGAAATGAAATGAACGAATAAATAAATAAATAATCAATCCCTGCCAGGGGTCAGTGTAAAGATACAGATAGACAGACAGATATATTTATATTTACACACACACACATACACACACACACACACAAATGTAGCTGGACACAAAATGCCAATGTAGTGGTTCCCTTTCATCCCACAAAACTGTTTCTCTAGTTGGTAATGCTGCTGAATGTGTCTGAACTGCACCTATTCTGTAATCAAATCCACTGGGAGATTAAACATTCTTTCAGAAAAAAAGTAAAAGCAGGTAAAATAAGTAGAGTGTTCTGATCAGTTTTCTTTTATAGCATGCTTATTGCAGAATTTTAAAAAATCAGTATACAGCAGGTAAGGAGTCATTACCAGCATTTAACATTGCATGCATGTGTGTGTGGGGAGAGACTCAGATAGCGATCCTTGGTGTGAGAAAAGGGATGTTAAAATAAAAAAGAAGATTCCTTTTTTTCATTTGCAAACTACTGAATGGATTGCTGTAGCAACTAGTTAGTAAGCAAATTAAATCATAATTTTAAATTGCTTTGCTTTAAATCAATGGAACTATGGAAGGGGGAGGGGATTGGGAATAGGATTGGGGCTGCAGTTCCAGAAGAGACAGATTTTACACTTGTCCATCCCTTTCTCAATCTTAAGCTTGCCTTTGACAGCTGTCATTTGCTCTGCAGGCCAAAACATACAAATACTTATATGGGCACAAAACAGTGAGGTACCACTAATTAAACCGTAAGTAATAAGCAACACTTCACTGACTGCCAGCCAATCCAGCTAGTGCTAAAGATCAAAGAGTGCATCTTAAATTCTTCCACCTTCAACTACCTTTGAAGAGATACCTGTGAGACAACAAAAGAACAGTTGTCCCAAGAGCACACTACAGAGTTGACCCAAGAGCACACTATGGGGCAAAGAGAAAGAGTGGATTTCAGTGTCAGCTTTTGACATTTTTGCACCTATTATGAAAGTTCAAAAAGGTGCCCTCTTATCCTCAAGTAGATCTACACATTGGCAGACACAGGAAAATGGCACACCTCAAGAATTACTTCCACGAAATGAGTGTTTCATACTGCTTTATAGTATGGCTAGCTCTGATACATTTAATTTCAGGTGTCCTGTTCGAAAAACGGCATGGGGAAGAGAATGTCCTGTTCATTTCCAGTACACTTTTCAGACCTAGGATCCACCTTTAGCCCAAACATGCAGTTGAGGATCAATTTTTAAAAAACTTTTTTCCATATTTGGTAGTGTTGCTACTGCAACCAATCTTAGACCAGGTTGCGACTCAGTAATGGGTGCTGACCCACCAGGTAAAGACCAAGGACACAATTCAACTTGGTATGAGTGGAATGTGAGGAGTCCACCAAACCTCTGGAGCAGATTTTGAGGACATGCAGGAGGCTGAAGGCAGAAGGGGGAATCACCCAATTCTGCTGACAGAAGAAATTCCATCAGTGGAACTACTTCCTTTGAAACACTAAAAAGACAATATATAGCAATCATGTAGTAATATAAGTTGTAAGATTTAAGGATATGAACATAGAATAACATGAAGCCTTTAATATTCCATGGAGGTAGACATAAATCAGGGTTGGTTCACAAGCTCTCACAGTAAGAATCCATATATGGCTGAGAACATATCCAGAGTAGGATGTTGTTCATGACCCAGGCATCTATGCATACCAATGGATATACTATTTAGTCTATGTAATCTTTCACTTTCAAAACAAGCAGAAGGAAAGTAATAACTGAGCAGCTGTCTAGAGTTCTATAGGAGTGATGCCCATGTCATGTTGCTTCCTGTTTGTGATGGTGCCAGATTTCAAAACTGGGAAACATGTAATGGCAAATGTAAGAGTTTTATTTTATTTATTTATTTTATTGCATTTATATCCCGCCTTTTTCCTCTTGCAAGGAACCCAAGACGGCTTACATTTTCCTCCTCCTCTCCATTTTATCCTCACAACAACAATCCTGTGAGATAGGTTGGGCTGAGAGTTTGTGAGTGGCCCAAAGTCACCCAGTGAGCTTCCATGGCTGAGTGGGGACTAAAACCCGGATCTCCCGGATCCCAGTCCAACACTCTAGCCACTACGCCACACTGGCTCTCTCTCTCTCACACACACATGTCAATCAGCTTGTAATGAACTCATCCTGCTGCCATCACTTTCCACCACTATAGCCAGCCCCTACACTTCTCCTAAAATGTTCTTGACAGCAGCTGTGGTAATTGGGAGGCCCTGCAGGAAGTCTCCTTATGAGATCTCCATAACTCCCTAGGAGCTGTAATGCTGATAAGGCATTATCTCAGACACCAGGGACATCAGGACATGTCATTTCAAGGCTGCCTGAGTAATTAGTAGAAATACTGGACACCATGGCAGCTACATGTCTCAGGGTCCCTGGCACCAGAAATACCACGATTTCAGGGTTCTAGATTCCAGGCAAGATTCAATCCCAAATCTTATTTATATCAGAGCTGCTCATGTGTGAGATAGGGGAACTATTTCCTCGCCATGGGATTCAATCATGCATATCCCAGATATGTTTATCACTGAATATATCAAATATAGATTGAGTATGGATGCTGTGAAGGGGCAAAGGACCAGGGCCTCAATATTCTGAAAAACTTCACATAAGGCATATAATAGGTAGATAGGAGTTACTTTTTTCCAGCCAACACTGTTGGACTGTTTGTGAAACACTGCTGAAAATGTAATATGTGAACAAAGATTAGGGCTGTCTATGGTCTAAACAGTACATGTTTATTACAAGCACTTAAAAAAAGAAGAAAACCTGCCCCTCTTTCCTGAAAGCATACTAGATTTACACTGTTAATAGGCAAAGCCCCAGAACTGTGAGTGTGTTTACCTGAGAAGGATAAACAGTTACCCCTAAATACAAAGATCTTTTTACACAGACTGGAAAGCACATGGTCTAAAAGCATTAAGACCTCAATGCGTTCCATACCACTAAGTTCAAAGCTATCAATCATACATAATCCAGAACATACGAGGCAAAAAAGTGCTAAAAAGGGTCCATTAAAATGCAAGTCTTTCCAGGTGTACCACCCATTTGCTAGACCTAATTGAAGTGAAGAAACAGCCTCTATGTATATACATAATGCCATTAGTGGAAATTTATCATGTCTTTTTAAAGTGATATACAGCACTTTATGAAATTGCCTATAAACTCTAAGAGCAACAAGCTCAGCATCACTATATACACTCAATAGATGTAATTGGCATTTTGTGACAACTTAGTTATAATTCTCTTTTATTTGCTTTACATTATTTTGCGACCAGCTTTTCATAACATCTTTTCATAATAGCTTCGAAATTTTAATCTGTTTTTCTTTTCATGGAAAAAAGCATTGATTTCCCCCCATCCCAAAATAGAAGCAACGTTTGAACATTTATTTTTCAACACAGTTAATATCTTAACTTGCCACTAAGAGCACAGAGATGAAAGTCAAAAGATGAAATTAAATGTAAAAGTAACAATCAGAACATGTACTTTATTATCCCATCTACTTAAGCTAGTGATTATATTTTGTTTTTTTGTCCTCCTCTAGATAACCACCTATTCTAGTTTGAAACTTTATGTGATCGTTCTTCATCTCTACTTCATAAATATTCCTTAATTTGTCCCATTTCCTTGAAAAATGTTGTCTGGTGTGTTTATAACTGGCCCACTTTCAGTCTATGACCACCTTTTCCTTTATAAGAACACGTTGCTATAAATAAAATGAACTGTGCTAAAACAACATTAATAGTATGTATTTAGAGCCACAAATGCCAGACAACAACAGAACAGAACAGTCTCAGAAACAGGGAGCCATAGCATTTCCTTAAATCACCTCATACTGTCTAATTAGACAAAGCACTTAGGACAACTTTATACTTAACTTTTCCACCATGGAGCCTAATTCATTACAGAAGAATTATGCATTTTGTTACATATGAAGGAAGTGATGAGCATTTTCCTCTGTGAGTACAAAGAGTGGGAAGATTCTGTGTGCACTGGGTACCTGGCAAGTAGATCCACAACTAAGTAAGCACACACTTGTGATGCTTTTCATATGTTAAAGAAATATGTGGACTTTGTTTTATTTCCGTCCCCCTCCCAACCATTACTCCTCATGCTGGAAAAAGTCATGCCTGAAATGCTCTGAGTGCTTTCTTCATGTAATTGCCACGTCAGGAAATTTATTTATTTGAAATATTTGTATTCTATCCTTCTGTACAGCATGGATAGCCCAAAGACTGTCCAGAAAAGCACCATTTTAGCCTTATGTCAGACAGCCATGAGAGACTGTGGCCCTTTTTCTGTAGGGAGCTCCAGAACTTTGACTCCATTGTAGAAAAAGCCCTATCTTACATGACCAACAACTATACTTCTGTTTAGGCCTTCTCACTGTATGGGAGGGATAACTGGGAGAGAGAAAAGGGGGTGGCAGGAAGAGAAAAGGAATGACCTACCCACTTTTGGGTTTGGCCCTGTCTACCAGTGGCACTGCCACTGACATGTGGCCCTCAACAGATTACCCATGAAGAAAAGTGGCCTTTGACAGAAAAAAAAGTTGCCCACAGCGTGGTCTAGGGTATAACTGGCATACTAACCAAAGCTGATAGAAAACATTCCTGTTCACTGCCACTTGGGCAACTAGGGGCAGTACCAGATACAAAATCATCCCCAAACTGTGAACGTTAAGGGGCAGTGCAACCCTATCCATTCCAGGCAATACCACAACACACAAATTATTCCTAAGTATCAGCACCTCTGAATTAAGTTTGCATGGATTAAGCTTCAGTTTGTTTACCCCATCTAATACATCACTGATACCAGACACCAGTTCAGAACTTCCACTGCCTCTCTAGGATCTGACAGAAAAGAGCAAATAGAGCAGGCTGTCATCTACATATTGTTGATACCATAGCCCGAGCTTCCAGAGGTATATCACTGTGATTAGAATCGCTGTGAGTTTAAATCATACCAAGTAATGACCTGCTCATGACAAGGGAATACAGTAAGCTTTTCTCACCTGTACAATGAACTTTCTCACCCATATCACCTTTTCCCTGCCCAGAACAGAACACAGTCAGGACCATGTCTTACTAAGTACACAGGGCCAGAAATAATGCAAAACAGATGTGTAATTGTCATGGCATTCATTCAGTTCTGAGCCGAACCAAAGGAGGCCTAGGCATGGATGTTGACGTCCCCCAGGACAATCAGCTTGGGGAGTTTTCAATATCATCCCCAAGACCACCTCTGCAAGCTCAGGCAGGGAGACTGTTAGGCAAGCATCTAGTGGTGCTGCACAGAGGACCCAAGCAGATACAGTAGGAGCAGACCTATCCCAGCCAGCTCATCCACCCAAATTTTGGTGATGCATGCATGCATGCATGCATTTATTTATTTCTATACTGCTCAATAGCCGAAGCTCTCTGGGCAGTTCACAAAAAACCATAAAATACAACATAAGATATAATATAAAAGTTTAAAACTACAGTATAAAATAAAACTAAAAACCCAACATAAAACCTAGCAGCAATGCAAAGATATAAAATACAGTAACAGATTTAAAACAGAAACTGCAAGACTAAAACGCCTGGGAAAATAAAAAGATTTTTACCTGGAGCCAGGAAGATCACAATGTAGGCTCCAGGCGAGCCTCTCTGGGAAGCTCATTCCACAACCGGGATGCAACAGCCGAAAAGGTCCTCTTTTCTGCTGTGGCCACTTCAGTTTGCTCATCCACAGTTTAATCCAGGATTTCCTGTTGACCAACATGGCATTTACTAGCAGCAGCTCAATATTAGATGGATGGCTGGAATTCAAACTAGGGAATCCATAGCTGGGAAGGGAATGGAAAAGAAGATTGTACAAAGATGTCAATCAACTCTTCCCCTATTTCACCCTGTCCCTTACCCACTACTATATCTTCCCCTACACCAGTGTTGTGGTGGAGGCAGGGCTCTCAGTGTTAAAGTGCCAGGATGTTTTGATTAGCACGGAAGATGAAGTCATCTGCCAGTCCCCTCAGGCTTCCTTGTTCCCTCTGGACATAGCTGCAATCCTAACAGTAGCTGGTGGGTGGGAAATAGATTTTCCCAGCAACAATACATTCTTGTAAGCTATCCCTGTGGTAAAACAACGTGTTCTGAAGTGGCTTGGTCTTGAATGGGCAATTAAGAGCCATGAGCTTTACAAAAGACCTACTCTTGTGAAAGTGGTGAGGAGGGGGTGTCGAAGGAAGAGGGAATGTGTCCCCGTTGTTGATGTAACTGGGCCAATGTTCCCTCACTCTAATCCTAGCAGAATGCTGGAATGTGGATGCAGAATATGGATAGGGATAGACATTTAAATGTACATCCCACTGAAATGTATTATAGATGGATGACAATATCCAAATTTGCATCCCATCCATATTCTGTCCCATCTAGTCATGTGTAACTCTGCACAGTTAGAGCCAGTGACTGGGAGTTCCCTGATAACTTTGAATGAGAAAACATTCAATGCTTAAAAAATCTGGTCTGATAATGTTTGACTTATGTTTAGTAGACAAAGCTAAAAAAGTAACACCAAATTTTAATTTCACAAGATGCGTGTGTGTGTGTGTGTGTGTGTATATATATATATATATATATATATATGTGTGTGTGTGTGTGTGTGTGTGTGTGTGTGAGAAATCTATACCCAAAAGCAGTTTCCTTTACTTGCAAATTATTTTCATTGGAATATTTGTATTTTAAGACATGACACTAAATAGCATACACTTCCCTCATGTTGTTTTAATTTAAAAGAAAAAAGTGAACACACTGAACAAAGCATACTGGCCAGATTCTGACAATTATTCCAGGATTCAAGAACCATTGGTTATGAAGCCAGGAACAAGCATGAGGTCTGAGTGCTTCTCTCTTGCTACACCACTCCTTCACATGCCTCCTTCACAGTGCCTCATTTGTGGTTTGCATTAAACTAGAGTTTCCCGTTAGATCTGAACTGAGGAACACTGGCTTAGGGTGCAATCCTATATATATTTAGACTGAAACAAGTCCTACAACTCCCAGCATTCCCCAGACAGCTTTTTTCGGTCTAAACATGCATAGGATTGCACCCTTAATGTCAGTTAACAAGCCAAGATAATAAGCCAGGATTGGAGGAATGCAAACTAGTTTAATACTTTATCATCCTTGAGATGAACCTCTGGGTATATCTTCCATGAGAACAACAATGTAGTATTTATGGGGGAGTTTGGCTTAGTGACCCTATACAAATTTTTATTATGGCAACTTAGTAGGAGATGATAATCTATACCTTATTCTTTTTACTCTTTTGATTTATGCATGTTATTTCCTGTTTCAATGTAGAGATCCCTGTGGTATCGTTCAACTCCATGTTTTCTTTTATTCTAACACTGCTGTTCAAAAATGTCAATCACTGACTCTTTTCCATTACTGAAACTCTCAAGCCTCTTCTGAAACTAAAGATATTGTGTCTATTCCATGGAATTTGCACCTGAATCCAAGACAAATTACCACTTCAAGATTCCAGGGCTACAGGTTGATCTTACATTAGTTTCATACTGAGTCAGCAATTCCACTTTTGTTCTAGGGCAGCAGTTATTACTGCTTTTATAATTTGTTTATCCAGGACAAGCTCAACTCTAAAGCAGCATCTGGTTTTCTGGGAGGTCCTGCTCTTGTTACCCAATTTTCCAGCTGGATTGAGAGAGGAACAAGAAAGTCAAGTGACTTGCCCAGGGTCAGGTAGTGTCAGTGGCTTGGAACAGATTGTCACCCATGATCCTCCTGGCCTTCAATCCATATGGCTTCTACATTGTTGTTCTGCACTAGAGACAAATTGTCTTGTCATACCAATCTTAAAGTGATATTAAACACTTTCAGTAGATTTGTACACAGGATCTCCCCCCCCCTTTTTTATTGTAAGCTGTTCTTTTATTGTTGCTAATAATTGTAGAAATCACACAACTACATTTTTATTCAGCATACCCTCCCGATCACCCCCCTCCCTGTTGAAAGCTGGAAATTTGACCACTTCCTCAGTATCTTCTTGAACTTCGTAATCACTAAGCAAGCAAGTTCCAAGTAAATTCAGTGAGTCTAACTCCCAAAGTAAGTGTGCATAAGGTTGAAGCCTAAAAGTTGTAATTCATATATTGAATATATGTTGCAATTATAGAAGGAAAATGTTTTGCATGAAAGCTTCTCCTATTTTCCCAATTGTCTCGTGGGCATAAAATAAGAAAGGTAGGTGAAGCAGAAGAATTGAGAATGAATGCTCATTCT
Source organism: Heloderma suspectum (assembly GCF_057233095.1). Lineage (NCBI taxonomy): Eukaryota > Metazoa > Chordata > Lepidosauria > Squamata > Helodermatidae > Heloderma > Heloderma suspectum. The sequence continues at coordinate 250,550,831 of NC_139460.1, forward strand.
TTCATGGTTATTAGTACTGTACTCTTTTCTCCTGTTTGGATGAGACAGTGCTAGTACATATGTGTAGAGATGATTAGTATAGATAGGACAGCATTAATTTCCATTTTATGTAAGTAAAACTGGCCTATGTACATGCAACCAATTGTAAAAACAAACCAATTGTAATAACTGAGGTTAATCTAGGTTAATCTAGATCAGCATTATGTCTCCAACAGTGGCCAGAGAGACACATCTTAGAAGCTTACAAGCAAGGCATGATGGAGATAGCCATACCTTGTTTTCTGTTCCCACCGTCTTGTAATCAGAGGAGTACTGACTTTCAACATAGAACTGAGCAGTGACAATAATAATAGTTACTGATAGACCTCTCTCTCATAAATTTGTCTACTTCAGTGTTAAAGCCATCTAATGCAAGGTATGAGATACAGTAGCATTGCTACCAAATTCTGCTAAAAGCAGATTTTGGCTAAACATGTAGAATTTCATTAAGTGGAACAGTGCTCCAAAATAGCTGGCAGACTTAGCTGATACACAATTTTCTGTAAAATCAACTGCATGTTCATTCATCTAGGAAGTGCTCTGGTGCTTTACTCTTCACAACATTTTTATGTTTAGAAGATGCCTGAGAACATTTATTTATGCATGCATGCATGCATGCATGCAGTATTAGGACTACAATAACTTAATACCATGTATTTAACTTGGGCTACCACCTCTCAAGGTTGTTTCACAATTCACATTTTTTATTTGGATATGCACAATATAAATCCACAAACCACTGCCTACAGCATTATGTCCTCTATGGGTTCCAAACCACTGTCTGGAAATTAAAATCTATAATGGGCACTTAGACATTTTGCATTCCTGTTTACATTGTGCAGCTATCACATAATTTAGTTGGTTTTGGCAACCTGTTGTACATAATCATGCACTGACAGGTAAAGAGCGAACAGATCATACAGATCTATTATTTATTATATTTTTATCCTGTCCTTCCTCCTAAAAGCACAGAGTAGCATTTTAGTCTTACCACAGCCCTATGAGTTAGGTTAGGCTAAGAGACAGATAGCTGCCTAAAGCCACCACAAGCTGCATACATGAGCAAGGGTTTGTACCTGGGCTTCCCACATCCAATGTTCTGTTCAGACTTTTCTTCTCCAATTCCATTAGATATCTCCCCATTTTAATCTACAATTCTTTCAAGGTACATAGATACATTATGGCTCACCCATCATGGCATCCAGATAGTAGCTGCCAATTCTGTGGTGTTCATCTAATACGTGATTCTGTGCTGCTCGTTCAATATGAGACTTCTCTGAAGCAGTAAGCTATGCTAAATGGTTACAAGGAGAAAGATTTTCTTTTTGAAAATTGAGGCAAATGGCAAATGTTATAAGAGCACAACATACCTTATTCAAATCTGTTCAGCTATTACCTACAAGTGTAATATTTACTACATATGGTATAATAGGTTCATGTCAAGCATTTGGTATAGAATGAAATTTAGCAGCAACTATCATGGCATGTATGTTTCAACCCTCAGATTAACCAGAACAAATTGCATATATAACATAAATGAACAATTTATCTTATATTGTCTGCTCACCCACAGCAAATTTGTGCAACCCCCCCCCCCTTTTATCGAGGATTATTGTTGTGGCTCCTCAAGAAAGCTGCCTTCAGTGGCTCCCTGATGACATCGCCGCCACTGCCCTCCTTTGACGCTTAGGGGTCAGCAGGCTGTGGCGCCAGGCAAAACGCGTATGTACTGACCAGCACTGTTATGTTAGTGACGGTGGCCCTGACATACTGCATGCACATCAGGAGGAGGGCTGGTATCATTAACATGGTGGGATTAACCAGTGCACATGCACCATGCAAGCCCAGAGTTCTGCTTGGCATCACTGCAACCTTTAGTCACATCAGCTGAGGTGGCAACACCAGCAGCAACAGGGCATGCTGGGTCCCTGGCCTATGCCAGGGATCTGTCACTTGTACATTTGTATTATATATGTTTATAAACAGGAGTTGGTTGTGCTTCATTTTACATTTTAAGTATATATCTAAAAATATAATGTCTGTTCGGCCTCAGAGGCTCTTCAAATAATTATTGAGGTGGGATCCTGCTCACACAGAGTATATGCCCTAGAATTGTATGCATGTTAAGTAACATTTTAAAGAGATGTCATCAATGCATACATGTTAAAATGCTGCATAAGAATATATCATCCACATAAGTTTTCCTGTACTAAATTTGTAAATGCAGGTGTGCTTCCACACTAGGTATTTATTCTTTTTTCACTCACTTTTTACAGGTTACCTACAAGACATTGTCATCAAATTGTTGTTCTGTCCTCATAGATCTTTTGTCTCATTTCAGACGGCAGAAAATATGACACTTTGGAAAAAAATGGAGGAGTAGCACAATCTTCATAACTGTATTTTGCCTTAGCATTACTTCTTTTTTAAGAGGTGTGGTCGTGACATATGTAATGACACATCAGGTAGATGAACGTATCACCATGCATCTACTATGCACACCTTCAGTATTATCCGTTTCTGCTGGCACCATTTTATCAGCACGTTAATTTTTTTAAACTGATCTTTTAATTTGATTAAAAGAGCTTCAGAGAGCTTCGGCTATTGGGCGGTATAGAAATGAAATAAATAAATAAATAAATTTGTACTAAAATGCCTTTTTGCCTTAAAAATATTATTCTAACATTCATATAATGGTGCCTAAATAAAAAGGTGGTTTAGCACAAATGTAAAAACTGATTTAAAAACATGCTGCCTTTCTGGCTGATGCCATTTTAGCACCTCGTGACTTTCTTTTGCCAATTTCTAAAATTAGCACTGGCACACTTTCCGTTTACAATCCTATACAACAGGGATACATAACCGTAGCCTATATGTAACCCTCATGGTGTTTTGTGTGTTCCCACCACCCTCATGATTCCTGCTGCTGCCCCCACTGCTGAATTCACCATCCCCCCTTTTTTTGCTACTAGAGTTTTCCTGGAGCTGCTACCTGTTTCCGTATTGCTCTAGGAAGCTAATCAGTGTCTGACGCCAGAGTATCTTCTAGGAGACACTCCGGCAGCCACTGTAAGAGGGCTCTATGAGTGTCAGTGCTGTTACTGCTGCTGCTGCTGAGAGGAGAATGAAAGAGAGCACTGCTATTTTTTTTTTTTAAACAAGTGCAAAACTAAGATAGTGCTAAAGGAAGATAGGAATTAAACTAAATTGAAGAATTGGCGACGAATGATGTTTAAACAAAATAAATCAAATATATTGTATTGTGATATAATACAATAAAATAATTAATACAGTACAATTAAATCAATTTCCCTTAAAACTGAGGTAAAGGGAATGTTTGGAAAGTAATGGGAAATTGCTGCTACGGTCCCGAACGAGGAAGGTAATATGGAATGAACTGTGTGTGTGTGTGTGTGTGTAGCCCCACCCCCCACCCCCGCTGACACTGAATGCAGTCCTCGGGCCAAAAATGTTGTGCACCTCTGCTATACATACAGGGGTGTGTATATCAGGGAGTATTACTGTGGGAGTAAGCCCTATCGAACTCAGGAAGGAAGACTAGCTTCTGAAAAGATGTGTATAGGACTGCATTGTTAGCCTACTTCTCTTTAAAAGCTATTAAAGTAGTAGTAGTAGTAGTAGTAGTAGTAGCGATACTCATTTGTATAGCATTTCCATGTGTTCAAAGTGCTTCACATTCATTTTTTAGTTGTGATCCTTCCAACAACCCTGCAATGTAAATCGATATTATCTGCCATATTGAAGATGGGGGAGTGATTCTGACACTGAGAAAGGATTACCTAAGGCCTACTGCTGAGCACCAGCATTTCATGGCCCTGCTGCTGCTCCTCTTGATATTGCTACCCATATGCCCTTTGGCCCAGAGAGAGAGAGCACAATCAAGCAAGTGAGTAATGGGTGTAAAGAGAAGGAACAGCTGTTGGTGGCACACTTGTCTGGATTCTCCCTTGGTTTCAGTGGCGACTGGTCCCAGATGCAGAGGGAAAGAGTATGCAACGGCAGGAAAAAAGGGTCTACTAAGGCCTTCCTGTCTGAGTCCCCTATTAAAAGAAACATCCTGGAACTGCCCTTGCTATTTCCATATAATGGATTGGTCAAGGTTTATGGAGACTGCTTAGTTCCTGATCTTTATGTCAAAGAACCATAAGGGCTTACAGGGCCAGCCTGGTGCTCCTTCTCAGAGTAACTATGATGTCCTGCAAAGACCATGCAAGTTTGTAGGGTTGTCGTAGGAAAGAACTTCATAGGTTCCCAGGAATAAATGCCTACAGGATCACTTAAAAAGAACAAACCCATGAATGCTACATCTAGCCCTATAATTAACAAGCTCTTCATGTTTCTGGTCTTATCCAAGCCAGAAAATAATTATTTCTGAATAACATCCATGTATACCTAAACTAATACCCACTTGCCCAAATGCTTGTTTCCAAAGGGAACTAAAGCTTTTGACTTTCTAAAAGGAGATCCATTAGCTATGTATTCCTCATCTCTTAAAATGTTCTCACAAACATTGTGACACTCGGGATGACAGCTTTCGACAATGTTTATCATATCCCTAAAGTTACCACCTGGTTTACAATGTAGATTTCCCTGTTTTAATAAGCTAGCAACCTATGTTTTACTGGACCTCCAAATGTTTCATAAAATTATATTGAATTGAAGAATGTGATTAAAACACAGCTGGACAATTGAAGGACCTTAGGTGAATTCTCTGACTCTCCCCCTCATTATACATAGCTAATACTATTCTTACACTCAGAGTTACACTTTTTTTTTAATGAAGCATTCATAAATGACACACTGTTGTAATTTAGGCACCAGTTAAAGACCAACTTATTTGTGCAGGCTTTTATAGCATAGGCAAGTGCTCTGTTTTTTGATTGATTGATTGATTCTGCTGATGGTTTTATTGTATTTTATTTTACATTTGTGATTCTAGATTCATTACTTTAATGTTGTTTATGGGGTGTACTATGTTTTATGTAGGTTGCTAGTTGCCCTGGGCTCTTTGTGAAGAAGGGCGGGATATAAAACAAATCAAATCAACCAATCAATCAATAATTCTAACAACTGCATGGCTAGAATCTCCACTGATGTAAGTTGTACCTATGCTATTAACTTCAATAGAGTTATGCCAGGTTTTATATTTGGGAGTATAAAACCATTCTTTATAAAATTAATTGCTCAAAGCATTTATTACTACAGTAGTTAAAAGTTCTGTTCAAGATGCGGAACAACTGTACAGTTCCTGCTAATGTATTCCTTGGGGAAGGTACAATCTACCAAAATCTGCAGTTATTGCTAGGAAATCATTACACCCACAAATCTTTTAAACTCCTAATAATTATGGATGTTTTTAAAAGTTGTGCAGTTAAAACAGTTGCCATACTGTATTTGCCACATGCTATGGAAATCTGATGTATAATATCTACGCACCATCTGTTCTGTTGGATTGATCCACTGAGGTGCCTGCTTACCCCTACGGCACTGTACGCATGAAAGGGGAAAAAACACACTTTCTTCTCCTTGTTCTCTTGTGTGGTGGTCGACCCCGTCTTCCTCCCCATTAGAACACTTCCTGCTGCCACACATCTCACAGGATTTATATTGTTTTGATTCCTCTCAAACACTTACGTGTTACCAACATCTGACAACAGTCTCTTGGGCTGGTGTGATTTTACACACTAACCAGGTCCATAAGGCTCTATAAATCCCTCACGGACAGAGATCTGTAAAACTGTCTCGCTGTCCATTAAAGTGCACAGTAGCATTTTTATTACATAAATAGTCATGTGTGTTCTACACTTGGAGGTGGGGGTAGGCTGAGAATTCTTCTATGTTTTTTTGTACGGAATGTTTCATATCAGCAAGTCTTGTTCCCTACTACTGTCATCTATATTAAGACCTCACAATGAGGAGTTTGCCAGATACTAACCACACCTGTATGTTTTCATATAAAATGTAGTAATGTTTAGCTCTACCAAAGGAGAGAGATACTCAGAACCAACAGTTCTTCATCAAACTGCAGGAAGGTTTCAAGTGGGATGCTGCAGGGCTCTGTCCTGGGCCCAGTACTCTTCAACACATTTATCAATGACTTAGATGAAGGAGTGGAAGACGGATCCTTATCAGATTCGCAGATGACACTGAAAAGAATAGTTAACACCTCTGAAGACAAAAATAACATTCAAAAGGGAAAACTAGGCTGAAGCTAACAAAATGAAATTCAAGAGAGCTGAAAGTTTGGCATTTAGGCAAAATAAATCACACGTACAGGTATAAATAAGATGGGGAATAGCTGTGAAAAGGATCTTGCGGTCATAGTTTATTGTAAGCTGAACATGAGTCAGTGTTATGCATTGACAGAACCATAGTTTCCAAGTCATGCAAAATAATAGTTCCACTTTATACTGCGCTTGTCAGACTTCATCTGGGGTACAAATCTATCCAATTCCAGGCACCAGGCTTTAAGAGCAGTTTGACAATGGAACCAGTTTGGAGCGGGAGGAGGTCATTCTCCCTGGCAGTTTTCAAGTGGAGGCTGAACAGCCACCTGTTGGGAATGCTCTAGCTCTGGATTTTCTGCATCAAGCAGGGATCGAACAACATGGCCTACAAGGCCTCTTCCAATTCTATGGTTCTAAATTACATTCAGTAAGTATACTGACTAAGTAACCGTAAATTTGAGGGTGATTTGCAGACCATTTCTACTAGTGTAGACCCACTGAAGTGAACAAGATGACTTAGAAAGACAGTGTACTTCATTGGTGCTGAAATTTGATCTTGAAACCATGGCTTGGATCCAGACTTCATCACATATAGAGAAGACCCAGTGAAATAAATGGCACATAAGTAAGATTTCAATGGGTTTATTTAGGTATGACTATGCCTGGATCCAACCCTATGAATTCAACACCTATCACTGCCATTTATTCACTGGACATCATTAGGAAGTCGCTATCTGCAATGAAAGAGTGCAAATTATATAAGGATGGTGAAACACCTGCCCAATACATATGCTACAAATTTATTATTTAGGGAAAAGGGAATGAAGGTGAGTGAGGCACATACCCCAGAATTACTTGCTGAACTATTTCAAGGATAAATTTAAATCAGTGGCCAGATCCTTACTCTCATTAAGGAATAAACATCTCTTTGCAGTAAGGGGCCAAAAGCACACTCACGCTGGTGGTATCAGAGGGGTGCGAGGAAGCACATCCCTGGGCAAGTATCCACCTTCCACCTGCTCCCCATTCCTGGCCCCCGGTGGTTACTTTTTACTTATTCCGAGTCCTTTATTTATTTACTCTTATTTATAAGCCACTTTTCTGCATAAAAATACATTCAAATTGGTGGACAAAATCAATCAAGTCATCAATATTCCATTACTTTCATTCCTAGGTACTGGCAGATTAAAGGCTTAGAAGACCTTAAAGCTTAGATGACAGAAAAAAACTTTGCCATTTAGCATGTCATAAAGGGAATGGTTGTAAATTCTTCCACTGATGCAAGGAAGCGCCAAAGAGCAGAGTGGAATTTTACTGATACTTTACATCAATTTACTACACTCTATATTGCTATTACTATTTGCAAGAATTACCACAGGAATACTACTGTCAAATCAAAAACAGTTTGCCAAGACAGTTGAATGAAATAAGAAAATGAGAGTGACAGACAGAACAAAAATGGTTAACAGTAGGGCTGTTGCTTTTCCCAAGCGCAGCAAACTGAGCCTAATTGAGGCTGACGCATGACAGACTCGTGTGTACAGTATTGCCCAGGCACTGACTGAAGCTGCTGACAGAGGGTAAATGGTGCATGGCAGCCGGTCTTGCCCTGGCCTGGCATGGCAACATTGGTGCACAGTGCCTGTCAGGAGATATCATGAGGGCTAATGAAGGGCAGCCCATATTTTTAAAATTCTCCTCACTTAGTTTTGGTTCAGACTAACACCATGAAGACTTCTCAACCTTGAAGTGCTTGGTTAAGGATATGTGACACTTATTTAAAAATTAATGTGTTCTAATCAATTTAAAGATACACAACTAAAAGCTGGTAGCTCTGTGGGTATGCATGTGTTAGAAGAGAACAATGTGAGGCATTTTTGCGGGGGGGGGAGCAACAGAATAGAGCATTAATCAACTACAGATAAGAAATGTACATGGTTGCTCATTTATTAATTGCACAGAAATGAGGAGGAGGAATAAAAGTCAGTCAAAGAAATGCAGCTATGAACATTATGGAGGGAGATCCTTGGTTTCTGGGAAAGGTTCATGACATGTAATTTACCTGACATGATTTTTGAGACCATGATTCAAACATTTACATACTCTTCTCCACTGAAACTCAAAATTTCTTGTGGAAACTTTATATGGTCAAAATCTTATAGCTATTTTCCCAGAATGCTGAGAGAGCTGAATCCACAAAATGTAACGTTGGAAGGATTCACTGTGAAACATTTCTTCTCCTATTTGAGCTTTGCTTACACTACAATAGCGACAATGTTAGGATGTAGGAGAAAATATGTTAAGTGTGGAAATATATTTGGGGTAAGAGAGAAATTCTATCTGAACATTTAAAACATATCTTTAACAACTGTTTAGTTATTGGGAAGACAGGGACAGCTGCTGTAAGGCAGTATCACATTCATTACTCAATATATTTCAATTTATTAATTTTCTTTATAATATACCTAAAGGATTTATTTCACAAACTTGCACATGGAGGCTACCAAAGGGGTGGGTGGGAGTAATCCTAATCTTGTAACAATTGTGTCCAGTTCACTAGTTCAGTGATCTATCCAAGGGAGAGGGCACCATAATGAAATAAAAACACACTTTGATGAAGAGGTGTGTTCCAGAAATTTATTATCACACCACAAAACAAATTCATTGTGCACATGAGCAATGCTAGCTGTTGTGCACTGGCCAGTCAAGTTCCTTTATTCAGTTTTTACTTTTGGATTAACAATATTACTGAAGTATGAAAATGTTTACAAAAACCATAGAATTAACAGCTGAGACTGGGACTTTTTTATTATCTTGCCCAGCAATGGCCAATTGGTAGCCTGCCAACCATGACTAGTATCTTCCTCTATCATCACCACCATCATCACCATCATCATCTCTAGGATAGTTTGAGCCTCAGTCTGTGCTTCTTATTCTGCTAGGCACCCCTTACATCGCAGAATGGCACCTCCCCATTTCCAGATGGGGGAAGCATCTGCCAGTGTTCCACTATATTCTTCAGCATGGAGTGTTGGACATGGGCTGGTAAATTACATAACTGTTCTTGTGTGTCTGCGCACCTGTGTGGATGTCTGGTCTCCAAGCAGCTTGCCTGGGGGGAATTTAGCTGCTCTACTGAAGATGCTGGCCATCCCTGATCATCACTGCACTCTACTCCAGATTCCAGGTCCCACTTTCAGATTCTTCTATGGCATTAACAGTATAATCACAACCAGAGCAAAATACAGGTAAGCAAGCCATTTTAAAAGGGAAAATACCACATTACCACATAAATTCCTTCCTGACTAAATGCTCTTTTACAACTTCATTGTAAATAAAGTTAATTGCCATTATACTACGTTGTAACAATATGCAGTTCCTTGTTTTTGTGACTTTCTAGATTACCTGGAACACTATTTAATTATCAGTACAATAGAGGAATATTTGTTGTTGTTCAGTCGTTCAGTCATGTCTGACTCTTCTTGTCCCCATGTGAACACTAAATATAAACAGCATTTAGGAATTTATTATTTATTTTGTACTTCGGCTCCAGCTGCTTCTGTCTTTAGCATTGTGGCATTTTGCTACAGCAACAACACTTAACATTTGCTGAGCGCTTTCAAGTATTCAATATGCTTCTCATGCATTATCTTGTTGTAATCCTTACAATAACCATGTAAGTTAAGTCAGTATTATTATCCATCAGATTGCAGATGGAGTGTGTGTGTGAGTGTGTGTGTGTGTGTGTGTGTGTGTGGTGGGGGGAACAGAGGCTGAGAAAGAGTGGGTTGCCTCAGACCATCTAGTGCTGGAGAAGACTCTTACGAGTTCCCTGGACTGCAAGGAGGTCAAATCAGTCCATCCTAAAGGAAATCAACCCTGAGTGCACATTGAAAGGACAGATACTGAAGCTGAAGCTCCAATATTTTGGCCACCTAATGCGAAGAGAAAACTCCCTGGAAAAGACCATGATGCTGGGAAAGACTGAAGGCAAAAGAGGATGAGGCGGCTAGATAGCATCACCGATGCAATGAATATGAACTTGAGCACGCTCCGGGAGAGAGCGCAGGACAGGAAGGCCTGGCGTGCTATGGTCCATGGGGTCACGAAGAGTCAGACACGACTGAACGACTGAACAACAACAACTCTTAGCCACAGCACAACACCAGCTCTCTATTTTATATGTTACCTATACCTGGGTATTTAGCGTTTTCAAACTGTTTTCCTCCCAAAAGCATTAATATGGTACAGGCTCTGTAGACTTACAAGATTTCTTTTGTTCATTTCTATAACTTTGATCTGTGGCAATTTTCCTGCAGAGACTGTTTGCATATATTGGAATATTGGGGTTTTCAATTTCATTTGTAGCATCCCATTGAAACCACTGAATAGTGTGACAGCTATTTTCTCCATCAAAGAGCCCAATCAAGCGGTCTTTACAAGGTGAACTAAAGGTATAAACCACCATCGTGTTCTGATCCTCCTCTTTAAGTATGCCCGCTTTGCTTGATATCCCCAGAGCAGAGACAACAATATGTGCTAATGTGAGTGTCTAGTCCATTCCTCCAATAATACAGTCAGGGCTGGAACAAGGATAACTGTTTTGGCAGTTGGCCTCATTCCAGCTGTAATGCAAGGGGTTTGACAAAGGAAAGGAAAGGTTCCCCTTGTGCAAGCACCGAGTCATTAATGACCCCGTTTTTCATTGGCGTTTTCCTGGCAGACTGTATAGTGGGGTGGTTTGCCATTGCCTTCCCCGGTCGTAACTACCTTTCCCCCAGGAAGCTGGGTACTCATTTTACTGACCTCGGAAGGATGGAGGGCTGAGTCAACCTCAGCTGGCTATCTGAGACCCAGCTTCCGCTGGGATCCAACTCAGGTCGTGGGGAGAGTTTCAGTTGCATTACTGCTGCCTACCACTCTGCGCCACACGAGGCTCTTGGTTTGACAAAAGTGGGGCACTAACCATTCAGGAAGGACAGCCAGTGGCATACACACACCCCATCGTTGGTGGCTCGTAAGTAATGGAACAAACCAACATCATTTCAAACTTAAGGATCGCCTTTAATGCCTGGATGAAAATCCTTTGCAGTCTGAAACCCATGCACATTACCAAATGCTGAGTTTCCTCCCTCAAGATGCTTGGCCAGGCCTTTACTGCATCTACCTTCAGCTGCTGCTTGTTGTGGGTCTTTCTGCCTTCAGTCTTGTCTTCAGTAAGTGAAAAGCATGCTTTATTAGGTTGAGATCAGGTGACTGACTTGGCCATTGAAGAACATCCCACTTCTTTGCCTTGAGAAACTCTTGGGGAGCTTTTGCTGTATGTTTTGGGTCATTATCCATCTGCAATACAAAGCGGCATCCTATCAGTTTGGCAGCATTCGGCTGAATCTGAGCAGAAAGTATAGCCCTATACACTTCACAATTAATCCTGCTGCTTTTCTCAGCAGTCAGGTCATCAATAAACACCAGTGACCCGGTTCCATTGGCAGCCATACATGCCCATGCCATAATGCTGCCTCCACCATGTTTGACAGATGATGTGGTATGCTTTGGATCATGAGCTGTTCGTTTCCTTCTCCATACTTTTCTCTTCCCATCATTCTGGTACAAGTTAATCTTGGTTTCATCAGTCCAAAGAATCTTATTCCAGAACTGGGCAGGCTCTTTTAGGTGTTTGCTGGCAAAGGCTAATCTGGCCTGTCTGTTCTTGAGCGTTACCAGTGATTTGCACCTTGTTGTGAAGCCTCTGTATTCATAAAGCCGTCTTTTGACTGTAGATGTTGACAGTGACATGCCTACCTCCTCAAGAGCGTTCTTGACCTGGCTAGATGTTGTGAAAGGGTTCTTCTTCACCCTGAGCAGAATTCTGCGGTCATCTACTTTAGTTGTCTTCCGTGGTCTGCCAGGCCTTTTGCTGTTGCTGAGCTTGCCAGTTAATTCCTTCTTTTTCAGGATGTTCCAAACTGTTGTGTTGGCCACTCCCAATGTTTTTGCTATCTCTCTGATGGGTTTATTTTGTTTCCTCAGCCTAATGATGGCCTCCTTCACTCACATGGACACCTTTTCAGCCTCATGTTGGGAGTTCCAGTGAACAGCTACCAAATGCAAATGTTACACTCAGAACCACCTCCAGGCCTTTTATCTGCTTGATTGGTCATGGGATACCCAGAAAACTGGCCACACCTGGCCATGCAGCTGCTTGTCAGCCATTCATTCCATTACTTATGAGCCACCAACGATGGGTGTGTGTATGCCACTGGCTGTACCTCCTGAATGGTTAGTGCCCCACTTTTGTCAAACCCCTTGAATTACAGCTGAAAGTCCTGACTTCGCTCCCATCTGGGTGTGTTTCCTTTCAACTTCAATGTGGTGGTGTACAGAGGCCAACTGCCAAAACAGTTTTCCTTGTTCCAATATTTCTGGCCCTGACTGTATGTCAAGCCTAATCATTCCGCTTTATCTTTCAATTATCTCAGAAAATTTGCCATTTAGGGCACATCCTATGCATGTTTACACAGAAAAAGTCTGACAATTCCAGCATGGCTCAGCCAGTATGGCTGGCTGGAGAGATATTGGGAGCTTAGTCAAGCAAACCCAGTCAAGTGCACCCTTAGTCAAGTGAACCCAGTCAAAAATAGAAAGAGATCATAGTTCATGTCCTGTGAAATAAACATTGGAAATACAACCACCACTTTGGTATTTCAAGCTACACATCTGTGCTAACTACCATAGTACTATGGCTAATGATTAGAAACCAGACATATTTGATCCTTAAACAAGCTACAGAATAAAACCTTCATATGCTGTTGATATAAATGATTTGTATAAAATTTTGCACTACTGCTAGCCCATGAATAGGTATGGAAAATAGTTTTATGAAACTGTAGTAGATAAATTCCCATTATTACACAACTAGATTTTTAACCAAATTGCTTCCCACATCCTATCACCTCTAATAAACACAGATTTAAGTTCAAATGTGTTTTTGTATTCTAATGGTTTCATGAATAGGTATTTGTAAGAACTTTTTAAAACAAAAAATGTTAACTCACCTTGCATACAACAACTCTGTAGGGAATAAATTTAACAGGTTTAACCTTTGCACTGGGAACAAGCAAATTGCTTCATTTTTTTTTAATCTCTATAAATGCTTAACAGTTGTGGCCCCAGGTCTCTAAGTAGTTTAAAATGGTTGAGAATGTTTTTTTGTAACTTGGAGGAAGAGGTGAACACCTGTAGCGAATATAAAGGAAAACAAAATGCATTCACTCATTTTATTAGTTCTAAAAATCTGCTTCTATGGCTGGTCTGTGATTAACTTGCTGATAATAGGCTGATATCCTACCTTTAACTCCACGTTATCACAATTCATGTAAGGTTTGGTGCAGTTTCACAGGCCTGAAGGAGGAAATATCTAATCTCCAAGGAGATGGGAGACATACTGTAAATGTTTGACACCTTGGTTTCTAAAATGGAATTTCCAAATTTAGCAATTTTGAAAATACACGTTTTGTAGAATAGGGCTGGAAGCAGCAAGCTACAAATTGGCAGCCTTCATAGATATAGAAATTGCAGTGAGCATATGAACAAGGGATTTTTATTAGGAATTATTATGAAGTTCACACAGAACGCTAGCCATGTTTCTTTTTATGGAAAAAACTAATATTAAAAGGTAGAGCCAAATTGTGGACTTAAGCCATGTTCAGATGGCACTTTACAAGTAGATATCTCAACTACGTTAGAGTCTGGGAGGGACCTTCCCCCTACCTCCCAACACCGTCCTCTTACTGCACAGAGAAGGTCACAAGTGAGCTGCACTGTATTGCATTCATATTTCAACTTATCTCACTGAGTGCACAATCCATCCCCAGACTATGAATAGATAGCAAGGTGAGGGATATCCTGTATTGATATAAATGCAGTATAGCCACAAGTTACTCACTACTTTCACTTCATTGTAACATGGCAATGGCAGCATTTGGCACATTCTTACCACGCTGAGATTTGTACCCAGAAACTACCCTCTGAACAGGGCCTTATTTACATTACCTTAAATATGTTTAGATTAGTCTCTCTCCTTCGGGTTTATAATAATAATACTAGAATCTGTAAGGTCACTGTTATTTTTTTAAAGTTCAGGTCCATTTTCTCTCTTATGACCAATTGTATACCTTTTATTGTTTTTCAGTAGGTAAATTATACTGACATGAGTGGTATTTGTATGTGCATCATGATTCAGTTCAGTTATTTCAAGTACTAGACACTATACTTCATGGTTTCTAATATTTCTATTTCCGTGGAAACTGGCAGAACTGGCCAGTAAATTACTGTCACGATTCCAAGATATTTACATAACTTAGGCATGAGCAACCAATCGAAACCTTTAATCTTTAACAAGTTACTGCTCAGTGACATAATAATGTATAAAATGAAGAGTAATGATGTTGGCCACAAAGCTTAGCAAATAAACATTTTACACAAATCTAACAATTCCTGACTAGCTCAGCACATGGAATTCATTTTCACGGGCCACTGCTGACTCTACCGGCCTTCTGGTAAACCACTCTGACATTCTTCTGCCATTGTTTTCTGTTCAGGGTGAGCACCTGTCATTGAATTCGAGCTGAGGCCCAAGTGTTACAAATAGCTAGGGCAAAGACAGCCTTCCATTTTGGTATTCATGTCAAGAAAGTTTTAGAAAACCAGCCCCAGATCTATTGACAGAAACTTTCATTTGTTTTAAATCTGACTGTATAGCTCAGCTTATCGGCACTGACAGGACAAGGTCATAGACCATATTCTGTTGTTATTCCTTCTCTTACCAAGAACACACAATTAAGTCACCTAAAATAAAATTCTGTCAATGTCAGAAAAACTGGCAGATCACTAGCAACAGTGGCAAAGATGACTGACCACCCACAGTATGTTCTGGCAGCGGTATCTCAAGAATATGTCTAAACTGGTAACCTAGTCTAACTCTTGCTTCTAATTAAGATTGGCACACCCATATCTTTTCTTCTTCCACCAAGAAAGTACGTTTAAAAGGTATCAAATTCTATTTTATTAAAGCTACTAAAATAATATGTATATAGAGAACATATAATATAAGCAGGATGCAGGTTCCTTCACCTCATACAAAGGCATCACAAACTAAACTGATAATTGCAATAAATTAGTGTTTCAGCTGTTTATGCTGGCAGCCTCTTACCAGCTGATTCTTCCATTTGAAAAATGCATCAATGTAATGAGTGCTGGTAAGCATAGCAAGAAATTCAAAACACTAAGAATATAATACATTTCATACTGCCCACTCCCTGGTATTCTGGCTTTCTTAACAAAATATTGGTCTACCACATCATTATCTCATCTACTTCTTTCTGGAGCTTGTAGTCCAGCAGCCCCTCTCCAATTAGTAGTAGTAGTAGTAGTAGTATTAATTTCATTTCTGTACTGCCCCATAGCCAAAGCTCTCTGGATGGTTTACAACAAGTATCAACTTTACAACTTTGCTGTGTGGCTTCCAAATTCTGATGAAAATCTCTTACTTCTATTCCCTTGGAAATGTGAGTACTTCTGCATTTCTTTGCCTGCCCTTTTCCTTTTGAAATACCCCTGGGCCCCAGATCCTGCTTGCCCAAGGAACTGGCCAGATGGGGTACCATGCAACCATTATACACCCTTTTTTCAACCTCCTTTTCAATTATGGAGGAATTTTGCAGTTGCATTTTATCATGTGCAATCCCACATAGGTGTGACTCCTGTTCAAATCAACATATCCACATATGGCAACTGTATTCAGTAATCCAGTCTACTCCCAATGCTTCTAGTTGTTTTTATATTCCTACAGCAAGTAAATATCAATTGGGTACTTCTCTTAGGTATCACATGGATTTTACATTTATAAACAAAAAAGAAGTACCTGCTGATACCAACTAACTAGAACTGGCATAAGTTCGAACACAAAAGGATTCTTGAGGGAATTAATACACTCATATTACAAATGTGATATACCACCAGGTACAACTATTAGGATAGTAACTTCAATTTTCATAACAAATCATTATCCTTTCTGAGAGCAGAGAGGTGGTGGGGGAAAGTGACACAGTTTAAATATGGCAACCAAACAGTAGCTATCCTTTCTGAATCTGCAAACAGCCTAAAACAATATTGCTTTACCGTCTCCTTTCATTTCAGTGGAGTTCAGTTTGAAAGTTAAAGGTTTCATTTCAATGTCCATTATCATATCATGCTGACATTGGTGAGAGCACAGGACCTGTTCCCTTATGAGTCACGGCATCACGGCTAGGTTTCCATCAGTAAAATTTAATTGAAGGAGAACTGAGCCAATGATTGTCAGGTGAATAAAGAAGATCATAAGGGAGCCCAGTGATTTAAGGTCACCCAATTGTTTCATGGAGCAAAATTTGTCAGAAACAGCTTCTGTAGCCCATCATGCAGTAATCTGCTCCCAAAAGAACACCATCCTTTGTGAATTAATCTCTTACTTTTTCCCCTCTCCCACATTTCCTGTAGATTTTTTAGCAACTACTCAGCTACAGTACCAGAGAATTGTATAACTATACAATGACCATTTGTAAAATAATACATTTTATGAGCCACCAAATTATTCAGGATGGTGAAAGCACAAAACAGACTGTGAAAGAATCTCTCTGAACTGGGTGAGTGGGCAACAAAATAGCAAATGTGTTTCGGTGTACATACTTGTGAAGTGATGCACACTGAGTCAAAAACTTCTAACTTCACATATACACTGATGGGGTCTGAACTGGAGGTGACTAACTTGGAAAGAGATCTTGGGTTTGTGGTAGGTATCTCAATGAAAATGCTGGTCTGCTGTGTGGCAACTGTGAAAAAGGCAAAATCCACACTAAGAATTATTGAGAAAGTGATCAACGCTAAAGCTGGCAGTTCAAAACGCCTTCATACAAAGCTATGATGGGCCCATATTTTGAGTACTGAATACAGTTCTGGTCACCAGATCTCAAAAAGGATATTGAAGAGCTGGAAAGGGTGTAGAAGAGCGACAAAAGTGAAAAGGGAGCTGGAGTGCCTTCCAGGATGGTGAGGGTTTGGAGATTAAGTTCTACGTGAAACAGCTGAAAGAAATGGGAATGTTTAGCCTGGAGAAGGGAAGATTAAGATGTATGACAGTGGCCTTCAAATATCTCAAGGGCTGTCATGCAGAAGATGGATCACACTTGTTCTTTGCTGCTTCAGAGGGCAGAACTAGAATCAGTGGGTGGACGTTTCAGGGAAACAGACTTTGGCTGAACATTAGTAGAAACTTACTAATAGTAAGAGCTGTTCAGCAGTGGAACACACTGCCTTGGGAACTGCGGGCTCTCTTTCACTGGAGGCGTTTCAGCAGAGGTTGGATGGCCAGCAGAGCTGTAGCTGCATCTTGTATTGCAGATCTTGCACTGAGCACGGGGTGGGCTACATGACCTCTAGAGTACGTTTGAAGAAAGATTATTAACTTTGGGAGCTTTCTGGTTTAAAAGACAAAGGGAAGATATGATGAAGGTTTATAAATGTATGAATAGTGTGGAAAAAATTGAGAGAGGTTTTTCTTCTTTCTTTTTCATTGTTGTGTTCCACTGTAGATACTGTCATCCCCACCAAGCAGCAGCTCAAGCACAAGGCTGGGCAGCGGCAGATGCAGTTCTGGAACAGAGCACATTCAGAACCCAGACAGAACCATGGCTGCTGACTCAGGGACTGGGGGCTCAAATTCAGGACCGTGGAGAGCGATTTCGCAGCTAGGTAAGGCAGTTACCTCAGCACTGAATTAGAGTAACTGACAGGGTTTTATAGCCAGCCCAGGAGCATCCTTCTGGCAGCTCCACTTTCTCAAGTGCTGCATCTGATTTTCTAAAGGGCCAGTGCCCTTTCTCACATTCACTGGCTTCTGGGTGGTGATGGTCTGAGGAGTGAAGAGCAAGGTGGAGAAAAGAGAAGCAGGGTGGAGACTTCACTAGAGAAGTCCACGGTCCACTACTCAGAGTCAGAAAGCAGCAGCACCTCCTGGAGATCAAGTCGGTAGGGTGCAGGATACAAGGTGGAGAGCCCCACTTGTGAAGGTCCAGGAACTGGTTCTGCCTCCTCCTCAGAGGTTGCCGCTGGAAACCTCAGTCTCAGAGGGTCCTCGGTCATGTCACTCATAATACTAGAATTCAGGATCATTCCATGAAAATGATTGGCAGGAGATTCAGTAGAGACAAAAGAAAGCACTTCTTTACACAGCACCTAATTTACTGAATTTACTGTACTTTAAAAGATGGCTTTAAAAGGGGATTAGACAAACATTCTCATGGAGGAAAAATCTATCAATGGCTATTAGTCATGATGGCTATATGGACTACTTTCAGATTTAGAGACAACATGCCTCTTGAGTACCAGTTGCTGGGGATCAACAAGGGGAGAGGGCTATTGTCTTCTTGTGAACTTCCCAGAGGTATCTGGTTGGGTATTGTGTGAAACAGGACACTGGACTAGATGGGCCTTGCCTCTGATTCAGCAGGGCTCTTCTTACATACTTATGATTCTGAGAAACTATGCAATGGGTTAAAAATAAATAAATAGAAGGTGTATATTAAGTGAAATTCGTGAGGATATTTACATATAGATGTTTATAGCTTCTTCATGGCTTCCAAGGCTATATAAAGTAGTCTTGAAAAATCAAGTACTGGGTGAAAATGGTTATATTGTACTGATTTGTAGGAACAGTCGTGGCTACAATCCACACATCACAAACTGTCAGGGGAGTTTCTGAGTGCAGGGAGTGGGATAGCAGTTCAGATTCTGAAGGAGAACCGCCAGACGTGGGGGTGATGTTTTCCCAGGCTAGACCAGATATGACTAGGCCAGCTTCTCAGGCTACAAACGTCCAGCTGGCTGAAGATGAGGGTCCCTCTTCACCCCCCCCCCCCGGTGAGAGGCAGCGAACAGGAGGAGGTGGGGTTTGGGGAGTCTGACCTAATAGACACCAGACGCAGGTGCAGAGGAAAGAGAGAGAAGGCAGGGGCAGAACTTAGACAGTCTACCCGATTGGCCTTGCGTGAAAAGCTGTGCTTAGAGGCCTCACAAGAGGGAGGGATCTCCCTCCACTTAAGTTGGGCTAGTGAGACTGCCTTCCTCTTGAAACGGGCAACTCTCGTAACATCGTTTTGAATCCCCTGAAAACATTCCTTTGTAGACTCAGAGTCACTGAGAATTTGCATCTGTATGACCCTGTACACTGAAAAAGCTGTAGAATGAAGATTCTCATCTGTCTTTGTTTTCAGCATTGAAATAAAGCGGGGGCTAAAGGAATCCTCACACAAACTTAACTTACTATAGTCAAGGCTTCCCAGATGATGGGGGAAAGACATTTTATGTTTAGCACTAAAAAAAGAACTAAACTAGATCCTGTACTGATACCTTAATATTATGTCTCCAATGATGCAACAAAAGCGCTAACTAGGGGAAAGCTGCTGGATCCTATAGAAACCCAAGTAGCAACTGCACACTTCTTGCAAAATGGAAAAATAGCCAGGGAAGGCTTTCAGTAAGGCTCAATTATTATAGAACTACTTCAAATTCATGCGAAATAACTGACTGGCAACTGTTTGCAAGACTCACATACCATCATAAAGTGAATGACAGAATTATAAACAATCTAGAATGTCTAGTTATATGAATCTCTGAAATGTATGCTTTGACTTCATATAGTTCTTAAAATATTTTTGAAATGCAAAAACAAAATTGAATATGAAAATGATGCACATTAATACTATTAAAAACAAAAATTAAAATGACTAAATGGGCCATTGAACATAGTAGCTGAAGTCCAATTTGCATTTTAAGTAACTACATATATTTGAAGCTTATTAAAGACATCAAAAGCTGGCACCTTGAATTGGTGATGAATGAGAACTCTGACAAGTTATGCCTGGAAATGGTTTACAAATTGGATAAGCTATTACCAAATAACTAATCTCTTCCATTAGTACTTGAAATCTGAAATGTCCCAAACTATCAGCTTATAACTATATTTTCAAGGGTAGAATACGTTTTAGAGGTCGAACTTGCCCACACTAAGTCAAGATAAAGCACATTGGTGGAAGTACTGATGGGGAAACGCCCCCCCATTTCTGTTCTGTGCCTGTGTTTATAGTGCAACAACTGGGTGTTTTATTCATTAAAGTTGTCAGAACGAAATACTGTATAAAGTTTGCCATGAGCATCCAGATGTTATTACAGAGCAATTGCTTGTGTGAATTGGAGACCACATCAAGTAGGACCACTTCCATTTTCCACTGGCTGTGCTTACATGGTTGGAGTCACATGAGTGCTGCTTCACATGACTGGAATGTGGAAGAGCACCCATGAGAATAGAGTGCAACCACACTCCTAGGGGAACATATGAACTAGGCCTTAGATAGGAACAACAGGGACTAAGCTCACCCAAACCCATTCATCTACATACATACACTCAAAGGTTTCAGACTTGGTCTTGGGCTGAGCTGCCTGCAGCACAGCATAGGGGAAAGTTAGTGTATGAAAAGCAACACACTAAACAGATCCAAAATCCACAGTTGGGCAATACATTTATTAGGACCAACCAAAATGCCACAGAAGAGTGTTCAAGCTTTTGAGTTCTCCAGAACTTTATATCAAGCTAGGTGGTTAAAAAAAAAAAAGGGGAGGTACAAAGACTAGGCCAGATGTTGTGGCCATCATGTGTGTAGTTTAGACTCAGTTTAAAGATGGAGAAAACAGACTGAATGAATCAGTCACTAGTAGGTGTTGCAGGTATCAGATTATGCCTAGCATTTGGGGCCAAGAAACAATGGCTGACCCTCATTTCTGAAAAGAAAAAGGCCAGTTTTAACTCTCTTGTCTTGGGGGAACACACAGGTTCCTGAGTAGGCAGAGAGCGGAAGTAAAAAGTAACATGGCAGTCTTTGCTAATATAAAGCCAGAGATTAATTTTAGGTGGTGCACTAAATAAAAAAAATTCAACTGAAGCCGAATTGTGTACTATTACCTAGTGGTCGGAGGGAATTAAAATGCAAAGTCCCTCTTCAGGTGGTAGAGAATCATCTTCCTCTGGTGGTAGATTCTGCCCTGAATAGTTAAATAGGGTATTCTCCAAGGCACATAACCCCCCCCCCCCCCAAAGATAGCTGCACTGGATCATAAGAGGAAAAAATACAAAATCTACAACAGATATATCTTTACATGTTATTTATTGCTTGATGTACAGGGGGATGAAGCACCATGGCAAATGATACAGGGAACAGTGCTCACAAAAGAGATATATAATGCTATTTCATTATCTGAACATTTCTTCCTTATCTCTGGTTACCCATACAGATCATGAAGCCAGAGGAAAATATCAACAGCAGACAAACTCGTGAGTGGGCTGCCAAAGCTTGGACTGTGAGACAGGGTTGGAGACACTGGAAGCGTTGTAACTGTGGTGGCATGGGTACATGGAGATGTAAAGGGGTTTGGATGGAGGCAGTCAGGATTATATTTAAAGTCCCCCTAATCTTCCCCACCCCATCCAAATCCTTGCATATTCTCCAATCACAGGGCCTGATATGGAATAAAATAAGGAATAGGGACTTGGATTCCAGGAGGCAGGGTACCTGAATGGCAGAAACTAGGACTTGAAATTGGTAACGTTGTGTGTGTGGCAGTGTGAAGTCCATCACCATCTGATATTAGTGTGTGCATGTTTTAGATGTGAAATTGCTTGTACGTATTTGAGGCATCAGCCACGGTTGAAGTATGGAAATAGGGTATGTTAGATGCTCCATACCTATCTTTTTAACCTTACCAGTTTTATGGATACAGAACTGCATGTTTCCTCACCTTTCAAGTTGATACTACTTATGTAGCATACGTTGTTATCTAAAAAATATCAAGGATTAAATTATTGGTCAATGCTGCAGCATCTAGTTCCAGTGAAATTACTATACAATACAACCTATAAACCAGATCTGAAACTTTGACAGCAATGGATGCATGTCCAGGATAAAGGGAAAAGGAGATATATACTGCATTAGGTATATTAGGCATCAGGTGTATTGGGCAAGGCTCATAACGAGAATTAAGAGCACATGAGATGTGACAATGACAGGACCTAACCCAGGACCTAACTGCTGATTCCTTATGAAGTAGGGAGACAAGGAGAACGTTTACAGTGCAGCAGGGCTGCAAGAGAGGAGAATTATCTTTTCTCCATGCATTATTTACCCCAAGATACTTACAGACCTTCAAAGGGAAAAATGTAACTGGGGAGAAGCAATTTCTGAGGGAGGGGGGTGGGTGAGGAAGCACAGGCATGGAAGGTTTGAAGCTCACTCCTCTTGATCAGTCATGCTTCACTTTATATCCAACCAAACACCCACCTGTGTATCATCAACCCGATTCTCACATCAATCTGCTGCTATCACATTAAGTTCTTCAACATCTGAAAATGGGTAATCCAGATGAATGATGTAAAATGTATTTTCTAGATAATTTCCATCAATACATAGTTCAGTACTGGTTATTACCACCATGCTGGTCCCTCAGAAGAAGAAGAAATACAAAGAATGATAGCAATATCTTTCATTAGAGTAATGTCTGGTGCTGTATATGTTTTGGAACCTATTTGTTAAACAGACTATGTTCTATTAGCATAGTAGGATTTCAGCAGCTCCTTAGGCCTATAAAATGGTTTAGTTGTACACGTGTTAATGAAACCCTTAGAAACATTTAGGGATCAGTTTTTAAAAATCTCATTACCATATCAAGGGTCTCCTTGTTAATCACTGTCCAAATTCATTTGGATTTATTCTATCACACTTATGCTTACAATTAAAATGCCACAAGGTCCCAGTCAGATTAAACAAGTGATTTTCCCCAGTCTCATATGTTTGAGCTTGCAGGACTAGTAATGATAAATCACATGGAGGTAAAATATATCATAATTAATTAGGTAGAGCCCCAAAGATAACCTCCCCCGCAAGTACCTGTGGGCTATTTTAATGGGTTTCAAACATTTAACTCTTTTTATATAAAAAGAATGAACATGCCAAAATAAAAAATCACTGTATTTTAAGTAAAACAGTCCAACCACTTACATTTTCTGCTTAATTTCTTATGCAAAGAGGCTACATAAATTATTTTAGTGGAATTTTCAAGGAACGTTTTCAAGGAACATTTTAAAGGAATTTTCAAGATTTGCTATCACGTGTATATTACACATAGACATACACTGTGATTATATAATGGTGCAAATCCAAAGAAGGTTAATGTAACAATGTAGTGAGGGAACAGAGTTAAGAATGAAGGATAGGGAAGAACTGAAATTGTAGAGCTAAAGAAGTGCCAGAACTGACAAAGAAATAAAGGGAGGGACAATATTCCTATGAAAGCCACAGCACTGACACACTGGAGGCTACTGAAGGAGTGAAAGAGATCAGGGAGTGGTCAGACAGGGGGAAATATATAGTATAGAGGTAATAGCAAGAGTTCTTAGGAAAGATAGTATCAAGTGTGGGAGCGGGGGGCAGGGAAGGGAATCAGTCCAAAGATGAAGGATGAACAAGGTTAAGAGGCAACTGGGCTAGAGAGGTTATTAAGATGGAGGAACAGGTAAAAATGACAGAAAGAAGACAAACCAAGCATAAAGGTATTATGTTAAAGTGGAGAGGGTATGAAGTGGAGGGGGATAGGACTGCCAGCAATTCTCTATATTTAATCATCACTGGCCCCCCGCCACACACACACCTAACACTAAACTTGGGTGGGCCTATGTCTATTGGTTTGGAAGCAAAATGGGGCCACTCCCTCCCCAGCACCACCATCTTGCTCCCACAAATGAGCGGAATCAGCTCAATAGTATGCCTATTCTTACAAGTCGGTCCAGAAGAATACCATGGTTGATAGTACAGAACACCTTTGAGAGGGCCAGGAGAATTAACAGGATTGTTCTCCCTACATTCATCTCCTGACAAGTCATCGACTACAGCAATTATCTACAGACATTTAGTTGCATGAACCTTTTGTGTATAGTTCCTCCAGATTCTTTGTTAAGCAAAGTATTCTGCTAGTGTTTCTGAAGCAATTTGAAGAAGTGCACCAATGAGTGAACTCATTCCACCCACATTTCTTTGGATACAAACTTATGTTGTCATAGTACTGTGTTCAAAACTAGAATGGGAGATAGAACTTAGTTTTGCAAGTGTTTTATTTAAGTGTGTGTGTGTGTGTGTGTGGGGGGGGGGAATTATAAGGTACTGAAAGTATCCAGTACTGAAAGACACACTTGTCAGTATGTCAGGGCACACTTCTTTTGTATCCTTGCTGGAATTAGATGCATTTTAAAAGATGGTATGCTGCAGTTACTTTTGGCTCAAGGTCCCACAACCTGGCTTTAAACCCCCCAGTGCTGTCTAAATGTACAACTGAAAAAAGAGGTTGGAGTGAAAGAGGGTAGGTCAAAGAAGATGGATGTTTTCTACAGAGCTTGTCATTCTAGATAAGCACTATGAGCCATTCTCATTATACAAACATGCCTTGGACTCATTTCCCAAACAATACAACCATGCAATGACCCTTAATCGCTCCTTGAACCGTTGTTACCTGTCTGCTGTGGTTTCACGAAGCACGTTTAGTTGAGCATCTTAGATAGCTGCGATACACAGGGCATTAAATACTTATCAGAGGGGGCTAGAAATTACTTTCAGCCACTGAACACACTTGTCTGTGTACAAAAATATTGTTTCCTGACCACTAGAAATCTGTACATAAATAGCACCCTAACAGTAAGATGTTGCTCTTCAATCACTGAACACATTAAGTCTATAAAAAGGAAGAAACACATAAATCACAATCCTTTTTAAAGCAAACACTGTTTTCACAAATACAAAATTTCTCTTTATTCCTAACATCTCATTTTATCTGTAAAACTGAATGCAGAAGTTCTGAACTGGAAAATAAACAGCATCACATTTTCAAAAGGTTTAGGAACTTCCAATCTCTTAAATCTTTAGTGCAAGTGGTAAAAAAAAAGGCATGGAAATGACAAATGTAATCGAAAAACAAGCCATTCAAGGTCCAGGCAATAAAGCCAAACAACAGGTAATAAATACTGGATAGAATTACACTACACATGAACCCTAGATCAAGGAAAGTTAAGCAGAAGCTGGCTTCTTATAATTTAGCTTCCACATACCTTGATATTCTTTAGCATTGTTATAGTTTATCAGAAGAGATGTTAAAAAGCTCAAAAAACAAGTGAAACAAAATCAAAAAGGTGTTTGTTTATATTTCTGCCAGCCCACTCAACGTTTCAGAGATAAACTCCTTCCTCAGGGGCTATCTAAAACATATCTTATTTTATACACATACATCCAAAATAAACAGCACAAATTACCATGGATTAATTAAGCGCATCCATTCACAAACACATCCCAAACCTTTGTATCTCCTCATTCAACCCTTCTGGAAATGAACTTCCAAGCTCCAGAATCCACTTGATTTCTTTTCTTAATAACATTTTTTTTCATCTTCCTGAACCACCTGTTCTAGTGCCCAAAATAACACATCTGGGACAGTATGATTATTCTCACAAAAACGTTGTACCAGGAGACTCTTCCCTTGAGTAACATTTGAGATGTTACTCAAATGCTCATGCACACATTTAAGGGCGCAAACCTATGGGGATAGGCAGCCGCCTCCGAACTCGGAGGCAACTGCCTATCCAATGCAGGGTATTGGATCATTCCCTCCGTGCTTTTCCTGCCCTGCATTTGCGGCTAGACAGACAATTTTGGCTGTCTAGCCGAAGGAAGGCAGAGAGTGTGAGGAAGCTGCCTGACGACACATAGGATGTGTCGTACCAGCATTTCCGCCTTCCCTGCCCTGGAACATCCCCCGGAATGCCCCTTTTTGGCCACTCCATGCTCCTATTCTGAGCATGGAGCGCAGGGCTGTTCCGCGCTGCTTCGCAGACAGCGTGGAAGTGGGGGAAGGTTGGTTCTCCGGGAACCGATCTCAGAGCACAGGCTCCGAGGTTGGTTCCTGGAAAACCATATATACTATGGCTGTCTAGCTGCCGACTAGCAGCCATAGGATTGCTCCCTAAGAAACTTAGACATTTTCCCCGCATACATTTTCCAGTGAAATGTGTTCGATCTAAATTATTGCATAAATGTACCCAATTTGCACCTCCTAAACCTATACACAAACCAGAACACACTTGTGTGCCAAAATCCACAAGTTTCAAAATTTCGTGATGCAGTTTGCAACTAAAAATGCATATATTTGGAGAAAGTACGCACAGAAGTGCATTATATTATGGAAACCACAATTGTAAGAAGTGTGCACACTAGGACTAGGAAAAGTGCATACAACAAGGCATATAGTTGCATAAATGCACCCAAAAATGCACACAAATTTTTTGTGCAGACTGTTTGTGCCAAATTTGCAAACTGATGGGCCAAAACCAATTGAGCTAAACTGTAATTGACAGATTAGTATGAAGGCAATGGTCTTCTCCATTGTAGCTCCCAAAGCACCTGGTATTCAGTGACACACTGCTTCTACACCTGGAAGTTCCATTTAGCTATCATGGGCAGGAGTCACTGACAGGTTTATTCTCTATAAAGTCTAAACCTCCTTTTGAAGCCTTCTAAGCTAGTGGCCATCACAAATTCCATAAATGATGTATTCTGTGGATAAGAATCACTAAGTCCTAACTTTGCTTCTAATCAATTTGACTGAATGACCCCGATTTCTAGTATTCTTAAAGAGAGAAGAATATCTTAATCTATTTTCTCTCCACCATATTCAATTTTTATAACCTTATTTTATAAACATGTCCCCCCTTAGTCATTTCCCCCCCTCTAAATTTAAAAGTCCCAAGTGCTTTAGTCTTTTCTTGTATAGAGGAGCTCCATCTGAAAAAATTATGATACTAGAAGTTTTATTTTCAGTTCCTTCACTAATCCTTTCTAGTACTGAATTTGTATTTTTCACCACTGTCACATACTGAGATGATGCTTTCAATGAACTATCCACCACAACCTAAAGGTCTCTTTCCTGATTAGACACCATTAGTTCAGGCCATCCAATGTTTATGTGAAGTTAGGATTTTTTGCTGTCCAGTGTATTTCAATTTATACTTCTGCACACTGAACCTAGTTTGCTGTTTTGTTGCCCCTTCACCCAGTTTGGAAATATCCTTTAGGAGCTCTTCAGTCTGGTTGGGTTTACTATTCTGAATAATTTGGTGTCATCTGAAAAGTTGGCTCACCCCTAACTCTAGACCCAATACAGATCTTCACAGAATACCACTCCATTGTAAAAACTGCCTAGTTACTCATATCCTCTCCTTCCTGTTATTTAATCAGTTACCAATCCATAACAGGATCCATCTGTCAGGAGCGCCCTAGCTGCCTCTTGCAGTCCCTTCCAATAGCCAACTCAGGACACAGATGATGAGGATTCTTTCCAAGGCTTTATTCCTTTATTCCTTTATGACTCTTTCAGATACTAATCACTAGCGACTAAGCAAGGAACAGCGCTGGGGAAAGATAGCAGAGTAGCCTAAACTCCAGGTAAGGCAGTTGGTCCCCATTTGAAGGGGAACCATGGGAAGACCCTGAACTTATGGGCTAGGGAGAGATCCTCCCTCTTTCCCTTGGGTCCTCGGGACGCGACCGTTGTCTGAGCACCAAACGAGCGGTAAGCCTCCTTTCGGTGCCTTCCATCTGTCATCGCTCCCTGCGTCTGCGCCGAGCATCCAGCAAGCCCTCCTCCAGTGCTCTCTCACTGCCAGGGTCACTATCTCTCCCAGGAATGCTGGCAGGAGGAATCTCTGCCAACTGCTGTGCCTGTGAGAGATGAGCGAGCTCCTCTCCCACCGATTGCTGTTCCTCCTCAGAATCAGGACTGCTCTGGGGCTCTATGAGCTCAGTTTCCACCCTGACATCATCCTCTTATCCCATGATTGCTAGCTTTACTCAGAATTAGGGATGTGCAAACCCCCCCCTTCATGGATCACTGCCTTGTTGTGGTGAAGGGGCTTGCATAACTCAGTGAAGCCATAAGCTATGCTGTGCAGGGCCACCCAAGACGGACAGGACATGGTGGAGAGTTCTGACAAAATGTGGTCTACTGGACAAGGAAATGGCAACCCACTCCAGTATTCTTGCCAAGAAAACCCCATGGAACGTCTCACAAGAATAAAAGATATGACGCCGGAAGATGAGCCCCTCAGGTCAGAAGGTGTCCAATATACTACTGGGGAAGACCAGAGGGAAGTTCCAAGTAGAGCCAGAAAGAGTGAAGAGGCTGGGCCAAAGCTGAAAGGACACTCAGCTGTGGATGTGTCTGGTGATGAAAAGAAAGTCCAATGCTGTAAAGAACAATATTGTTCTTTAATTGTTTAGAAACCTGGAACAAATTGTTTAGGAACCTGGAATGTAAGATCAATGAATCAAGGTAAGCTGGAGGTGGTCAAACATGAGATGGCAAGATTGAACATCGACATCTTGGGAATCAGCGAACTAAAATGGACAAGCATGGGCGAATTTAATTCAGGTGACCATCATATCTACTACTGTGGGCAAGAATCCCTTAGAACAGTGGTTCTCAACCTTCCTAATGCCGTGACCCTTTAATACAGTTCCTCATGTTGTGGTGACCCCCAACCATAAAATTATTTTCGTTGCTACTTCATAACTGTAATTTTGCTACTGTTATGAATCGTAATGTAAATATCTGATCCATTGTCATGGGATGGTTTGCTAATGAAAATTATATATAACAATAGCTTTAATAATACAAAAGATGATACATGGCATAGTTCAGTCAATACAGTTCATTAAAGTTTCCTATGATTTACCATTCTCTGTGTTGTTGTTTTTACATACCTGTTGCTATCACAAGGGGGCAGTATTCACATCAACCACAGCTGAATATAAAAAGACCGATCAGCATCTAGATTAAGTTCCCATGGTACAGATTTTTTTTTTTTTGCAGTAGTTGATGATTTTACAGTACATGATTTTACATTTACCCAGTAATTATAATTCATGAAGTGTCGTTTTACCTCCAATACTGCTGCTTTCAACACAGCAGCTGCTCTCTACACAGTAGCTGCTCTATACACATGTGTGACTGGTCCGCATAAGTACATTATGGCACCAACCCTGTCACATACACCTGTATTTGTACGGGGTGTATGTGATGGGGTTGGCGCGATGATGTCATCATGCCGGGTACTCGTATGTGGGTGTATCTGCATGTGGGCGGACCCGCCTGGAGACGGATAGAGGAGCAGTTTCTCGGTTCCTAAGACCATTGGAAATATGTGGTTTCCGATGGTCTTAGGCGACCCCTGTGAAAGGGTCGTTCGACCCCCAAAGGGGTTGCGACGCACAGGTTGAGAACCGCTGCCTTAGAAGAAATGGAGTAGCACTCATAGTCAACAAAAGGGTGGGAAAAGCAGTACTGGGGTACAATCTCAAAAATGATAGAATGATCTCAGTACAAATCCAAGGCAAACCATTCAACATCACAGTAATTCAAGTCTATGCCCCAACCACTGAGGCCGAAGAAGCTGAGGTTGAACGGTTCTATGAAGACCTACAACACCTTCTAGAACTAACACCAAAAAAAGATGTCCTCTTCATCATAGCGGATTGGAATGCTAAAGTAGGAAGTCAAGAAATCACCAGGATAACAGGCAAGCATGGCCTTGGTGTACAAAATGAAGCAGGACAAAGGCTCATAGAGTTTTGCCAAGAGAACACGCTGATCATAGCAAACACTCTTTTCCAACAGCACAAGAGGTGACTCTACACATGGACATCACCAGATGGTCAATATCGAAATCAGATTGATTATGTCCTTTGCAGCCAAAGATGAAGAAGCTCTATACAGGCAGTAAAAACAAGACCTGGAGCTGACTGTGGCTCAGATTATGAGCTGCTTCTTGCAAAATTTTGGCTGAAATTGAAGAAGGTAGGGAAAAGCACTAAACCATTCAGGTATGACCTAAATCATATCCCTTATGAATATACAGTGGAGGTGAGGAATAGATTTAAGGGATTAGACCTGATAGACAGAGTGCCTGAGGAACTATGGACAGAGGTCCGTAACATTGTTCAGGAGGCAGCAACTAAATCCATCCCAAAGAAAAAGAAATGCAAGAAAGCAAAGTGGCTCTCTGATGAGGCTTTACAAGTAGCTGAGGAAAGATGGGAAGCGAGGGAGAAAGGGGAATGTCAGGGTGGACACTGAGCCCACAGAACCTCAAAGCAGTTCTGATTCTGAGGAGGAACAGCCGTCCATGGGAGAGGAGCGCGCTCATCCCTCCCAGGCCCTGCAGCTGGCAGAGATTCCTCCTGCTGGAATTCCAGAGATAGATAGCGGTCCTGGGAGTGAAAGAGCGTGGGAGGAGGGCTGGCTGGATGCTCGACGCAGACGCAAGGAGCGATGAGCTATGGAGGGCACGGAAAGGAGGGGTAGCGCCCGTTTGGCATGCAAGCAATGGTCGCGTCCAGAGGACCCAAAGGAAAAGGGGAGGGACTCTCCCTAGCCCATAAGTTCAGGGTCTGCAAGTGATTCTCGTTCAAATGGGGACCAACTGTTTCCAACCCGGGGCACAGATTACTCTGCTGTTCATAGTTTAGTCGCTGGTGATAGAGTTATTAAGGTGTAAAAGGAATAAAGCCTTGAAAAGAATCCTTTGTCTGTGTCTGGAGTTGGCTACTGGAGTAGACTGAAAGACGTCAGCTAGGGCCTCCTGACAGGGAAGATATACCCAACTGAATGCAGATTTCCAGAGAACAGCAATGAGAGACAAGAAGGCCTTCTTAAACGAACAATGCAAAGAAATCGAGGAAAGCAATAGAATGGGAAAGACTAGAGATCTCTTCAAGAAAATTGGAGATATCAAGGGAATGTTTTGTGCAAAGGCGGGCATGATAACGGACAAAGAAGGCAGGGACCTAACAGAAGCAGATGAGATTAAGAAGAGGTGGAAAGAATATACAGAAGAACTATACAGGAAAGATCTTAATGTCCCTGATAGCTATGATAGTGCGGTCACTGAACTGGAGCCGGACATCCTAGAGAGTGAAGTCAAGTGGGCCTTAGGAAGCATTACTAACAACAAAGCTAGCAGAGATGACAGTATTCCAGCTGAGCTATTTAAAATCCTAAAAGATGATGCTGTTAAAGTGCTGCACTCAATATGCCAACAAATTTGGAACACTCCACAGTGGCCACAAGACTGGAAAAGGTCAGTTTACATTCCAGTTCCAAAGAAGGGCAATGCCAAAGAGTGTTCAGACTACCATACAATTGCGCTCATTTCACATGCCAGCAAGGTTATGCTCAAAATCCTACAAGCTAGGCTTCAGCAGCATGTGAACCCAGAACTACCGGAAGTACAAGCTGGGTTTCGAAGGGGCAAAGGAACTAGAGATCAAATCGCCAACTTTCGCTGGATCATGGAGAAAGCAAGAGAATTCCAGAAAAATGTCTATTTCTGCTTCATTGACCACGCTAAAGCCTTTGATTGTGTGGATCAGAACAAACTGTGGCAAATTCTGAAAGAGATGGGAGTACCAGACCACCTTACCTGTCTCCTGAGAAGCCTGTACGAGGGTCAAGAAGCAACAGTAAAAACTGGACATGGAACAACCGATTGGTTCAAAATTGGGAAAGGAGTATGACAAGGCTGTATATTGTCACCCTGCTTATTTAATTTATATGCAGAGTACATAATGAGAAACGTCGGGTTGGATGAATCACAGGTCGGAATTAAGATTGCCGGGAGAATTATCAACAACCTCAGATACGCACACAATACCACCCTAATGGCAGAAAGCGAAGAGGATCTAAAGCGCCTCTTGTTGAGGGTGAAAGTGGAGAGTGCAAAAACTGGTTTGAAACTCAACATTAAAAAAACGAAGATCATGGCATCTGGCCCCATCACTTCCTGGCATATAGAAGGGGAAGAAATGGAAGCAGTGACAGATTTTACTTTCTTGGGCTCCAAGATCACCACAGACAGTGACTGTAGCCATGAAATTAAAAGATGCTTGCTCCTTGGAAGGAAAGCTATGGCAAACCTAGACAGCATAGTAAGAAGCAGAGACATCACCTTGCCGACAAAGATTCGTATAATCAAAGCTATGGTTTTCCAAGTAGCAACGTATGGCTGTGAGAGCTGGACTATAAGGAAGGCTGAGTGCCGAAGAACTGATGCTTTCGAACTGTGGTGCTGGAGAAGACTCTTACGAGTCCCCTGGACTGCAAGGAGGTCCAATCAGTCCATCCTAAAGGAAATCAACCCTGACTGCTCATTGGAGGGACAGATATTGAAGCTGAAGCTCAACTATTTTGGCCACCTAATGCGAAGAGAAAACTCTCTTGAAAAGACCCTGATGCTGGGAAAGATTGAAGGCAAAAGGAGAAGGGGACG
Source organism: Heloderma suspectum (assembly GCF_057233095.1). Taxonomy (NCBI): domain Eukaryota; kingdom Metazoa; phylum Chordata; class Lepidosauria; order Squamata; family Helodermatidae; genus Heloderma; species Heloderma suspectum. The sequence continues at coordinate 250,583,621 of NC_139460.1, forward strand.
GCAGAGGATGAGATGGCTAGATAGCATCACCGATGCGATGAATATGAACTTGAGCACGCTCCGGGAGAGAGCGGAGGACCGGAAGACCTGGCGTGCTATGGTCCATGGGGTCACGAAGAGTCGGACATGACTTAATGACTGAACAACAACAAAACCCACCCCCATCCTGGTTCTCCGGGCGCTCACCCAGCCCCTGATCACCAGTCCCTGGACCACACTCGAGCCCCTCCTGTGCTCGGCAAGCAGCCTGCACTCACCCTGGTGACCTCATAGAGCTCCATGGTTACCATTTAAAAAAAAAATAAAATGGCAATTGCAAAAATATGCATATTTATGCACAAAAACGTGCTGTTTTGTGAATGCACATATTTGCGTATGCACGAAAATGACCCTTGAAAGGGGAACCCTGACCTCTTTCCACACACATTACATAAGCTGACCAAACTAGCAGCTGAATCTTATTTCAGTGTTGGTGTTGGTGTTGAGACAGCATCTTAGCATCTGAGGGCAGCAGGTTAGGTTAGAGAGCGCACGACAGGCCACTTTGCACACAGCTCTGTCCTCTAACAGAAAGGAACAGTTGGGTGGCTCAGAAGGAATGCGGGGGGAGGCAACCACAACTAACCCGCCCCACACACACACACACCAGCATCTGCCATCTGAGATGGATGCCTCACCCTTCCTAATGATAGGGCTGAGCCAGACAGCTTAGGACCAAAGTATCTCAAGAATTGCCATCCCTATATGAGCCAGCTTGAGAATTTTACCTTTGAGGCCCTGCTCCAGGTCTCCACCATCACCACTAATGAGAGTGGGCATTAGAAAAAGTGACTGTGCTGCCCATAATCTAGACTATACTCCCAAGAGAAATATACCTGGGTCTGTTTGTGCTGGTTTTTGGAAAAGCAATGAAGGTAGTTTTATTTCACCAAGCCATACGATATGGCTTTTCTTATGGATTTTATTGCTACTGTTGCTTTTTTATTGTAAATTGTTTCAGATAGTTTAAATTATTATTTTATTGTTATTGATTGCTGATATGTTTGTCAGCCACATTAATTATAGAAATTAATTATATTTCATATAGGAATTAATTATATTTCATATAAAAATAAATATATAACACACAACAGTAAATCATCACATGTTGGTCCAATTAATAAAATTATGTTAAGTTCAGATGCGTGAAATCCACCTGAGAAAATGCCTTTCAACTTGTATGAAGAAACTCATATTTACTTCAAATTTCCCTTTGGACAAAATCTCAGTAACAATTATAATTTAAAACAGTATTATGCCTAATCCAAATAGTCCCCCGAGGGGTCAGGTCTATAGCTTGGGAATGCTCCTTGACCCTACACTGTATCCGGATCTTCAGGCAATGGTGGTGGCGAGGGGTGCATTTCTGCAATTATGCATAGTGCAGCAGCTACCCATCCTTCCTGAGTCGTCTTTTCAACAGCTATCCATGCCTTGGTTACATCATGTGTAGACTACTGGGGCTACCCTTGGAGAGTGTCCAGAAGCTTCGATTGATGCAAAATGCAGCAGCTAGGCTGCATGGTTTGGGGAGCATATGTGGAAAGACCTGCACTGGTTACCAATTGTTTTCTGGGTCCAATTCAAGGCTTCGGTTTTAACTTTTAAAGCCCTAAATGGCTTAGGAACTGGCTAAGGGACCACCTGTCTTGTTATGAACCTGCCTGATTATTAACATCCCCAAAAGAGGCCCTTCTGAAAGCACCACTGACTGTAGAGGTCCATTTCTCAAGCATGCCTGAAAGGGCTTTCTACTGTATCACTCCCTAACTGTGGAATGCATTCCCCCAAGAACTACAAGTGGTCCCCACTCTCTTGGCTTTTAGAAAGGCTGTGAAGACACATCTTTTTAATTTAACCTTTTAAATTATGAAGTTTTAATGTTTACTATTTTAATGTTTACTATTTTTAATATTCTTGGTTTTTAAATTGCTTTAAGGTTTTATTATTTTAAGCTGCTGTACACTGCCTTGATGGCTTTTTAGAAAATAAGGTGGCATATAAATGTTAATAATAGATAAATAAATAAGAAGCATAAAACTATGTTCATATCCAAGTATTGCAGGAATATCCCAACTCATCCAATACCTTTGATCCCCCTCCCATTAATTTACACATCTAGAGTACCAATAGTAGACATACATAAAATTATACATCTTTATGACTTACAATAACCCTAAAGGGAAACGTACACCACATATAAGATTATATATCTATATTTTAGGTATGATGAGGAGCACCCATATCCAAAAAAGGAATACTTGTGGATTACTTTACTTTTAAACTTCATAACTGAGGATCAACTGAAGTAATCTCCCAGTTTCTACTTCTACATAATTAATCTGGAATGTAATATTTCAACTGTGTTCTGCTTATGCTATCAATATTCAGAAGTTGCTTCATATATACAGGACATGAATTTCCCATCAAGCTCAGGAGCAAAATACAACTTTATTTTCCTCTGCCAGGACAGCATTGCAGTGATTCTGAGTCATTTAAAATGTGCTTTTGGCAGTGATTGTAACTGATCAAGCTGTGTTTGTACCAACAAATATCTTCACATTTGTTTTTCTTTTGGTTCAGCACTGTCCTTTCATAACCCTCCACTGCTTTTGTTGCATTTCCTGTCTGCATGCACTTCCACCTCTTGGATGCAAGAAAGTTTATTCAGGGAAGCATTACAAAACCCCCACTGAATACCTCTCCCTACCCAACACACATGGACCCAGTTTGCATGTCACTGCGGCAAACTGCATGTCATGGCTCCAACTCCCATTATTTAACCTATGATTCGTGGGGACATGCGCCACTTGCGAGACACTTCTGTTTTCTGTAAATAACCTCTGATCGGCCTGATTGGAGGTTGTGATCATGACAAGTGAACCTGGACCGACAGGATGTTTAGGGGCTAAGTAACCCAGCAGCTAATCCATGGTTTGTTTTAGAGTTAACCACTGGGTTGTTTAGCCCCTAAACAACTTATCGGTCCAGGTTCGCATGTCATGCTCAATTGGAGGTTGTTTACAGAAAACAGAAATAGCTCAAATGCAGCCGCCATGATGTGCGAACTGGCCCAGACTGACACACACAGAGGCAGACATTGTGCAAAGGTCTCATCTGTTTAATGAGGTATTAAGTTCGTACTAAAAACACGGAAGAGGAATGTTAATAAGAACAGGTTACAGGATGAGTGGAGGACTACAGAAGTTCTTTGAGAAAAGAAATAGCTGGTGCGGAAATAACTATGAGATTCAATAAAACTGATAATTAGCAATGCTCGCATTGCTAATCTCAACATGCTTAAAACAAATGGTTGTTTCATATAGTGTTTTTCCACACAGTGATTTAAAGTTGCCTTTAACAAATGCATAATAGTTATCAAGTGAATTGCAGCACACACAATAACAATACTTAGCACGGCTAATAGACAGGGATGATGGGAGTTGTAGTGCAATATCTGGAAGACCACAGGTTTCCACCCAATTTATGTAGCTCATTTCAAGTGTTCAAAGTACTTCATATACACTGTGCAAATAATTCTTGCAACTGTATTGTCATCCTAGTACTGCAGACAGGGGCTGAGACTGGGACAAAAGTGGCTTGCCTAAGGCCGGCTAGTAGGATCATGGCTGTGGTGAGGCTTGAAATAGGAGCTTCCCAGCTTGGACTTTCAGCCACTATGCTGCACCAACTCAGTGTGTCCTGGCAAGACAAAACATGTTATCCTTGAAAGGTTTCCCCTAAAAGGAGTATTAAACTTTCAAGTCAACAAAACTAAGGGTCAAGTAGGCCTCAGGTTCTTCAACAGCAACAACCAAGTTTTGTAAAACTCATAAAACACATTATGAGTTTTAATGCTGCTCATAAGGGTTGGCAGTACTGTCTTCTTAATTAAAGACTTCTGTTTAAAAATTTGAGACAATCCAAAATATTGCAAAATCAAGAAGCATAGGTCCTTCTGCTTAAAATTTTCAAATACTTCCCAGCTCTTCACTGTCTCTTTGTAACTTTCAGCAAGTAAAGGAGCCCCCATGCTTCAGTTTTTACCTTTAAACCAGTACCTTTTCCTATATCCTTTGCCTCCCTTTTCTGTGTATAAATTATGGGTATGTACACATACTCTGGAACAGCTTATTCCTGCAGTAACTTCAACTGTAAAGTACTTCTCCTCTGTACTGCCCACAGTGCCAGCACAGTGGAGAATAAACTACTTCTGTTCGTTTGGTATGTCTGCACCTACCAAAGAACCATCTTGCTACTTAAGTAAATCACTGCTTTACATGCAAATGCGCCCTTAGCTATAACTGAAACGTGCCCACACAGCACACAGGTGCAATATACAAAATAATACAAAAGAAGGCTTTATATATAGCACAGTTGTAAGATATAAAAGGAAAGAAATCTAAATTTACATTTTTGCTGTCTTTGTTTTCTTATTGATCTTTCATTACAATTTGATAATGGCAGAGACGCTGATCTTTCTTAAAACCACTCCTTCTAATAGCAAACTCGGGTGGTGAAGACTGCCAGGACTGTAGCCAAAACGGGGCCACTGAGAAACAAGCGCGAAGTGTCAGCAAACCTGGGGGAACCCTGTGATTTGCAGAAGTATAATTAAAAAAAAAAACTCACTTAGGGAAGGGCACCCCGTCCCCCACCAAAAAAAACAAAAACAGCCCAAAGAGGAATGAACCAGCTATGTAGACTGACAGTTGGGAAAGAAAAACAGAATGGCCAGGGAGAGGACTAGAGGGAATGGCTGGCTGGAATCCTGAACAAGAACTCTTCTTTTAGGAGGGAGGATAGACTGCAACATTTTCTTGCAGGTCCCATTTGTTATTATTTCTCACTACCCACCTCTTGTTAAACATCAACAAAAAGCATTATCTAATAAAGGGGCAAACATGTTTCAAAAAATGAATCAAGCATAGCAATATTAAGAAAATGTTTTAGAAACAAGCAATTGGGAAAGCGGGGTGGCCAGTCCATAAATTAAGTGTGTCTAGAGTTGCCTCCACCATATATATATATATATATATATATATGAACAAACAAACTCTCAGGTTAACTCCAATAATATCAAAGTAAGCAGTGGGATGGCCTAGAGCAGGGCCATGGGATTTTTCACCCACGATTTCTGCAGTTACCTTGGAAAGTTTATTTCTGAAGAAGTTCATCTGGGAACAAAACAAACCAACTGATCGAACAAATAAACAAAAATAACAACCATTGCATTTCATCATATTAAAATGCACTGATAGAATGATAAAGTTTGTGTTCTACAAAAAAAATAGACTGGTTAAACTAAAAAATAAGGAGCTAGCTGCTGCTTGATTTGTGAGGAGAGTGAAAGAAGATAAACAACTCAAAGGGTTCTCAATAAAAAGGCAATTTAGGAGAAACACAGTACTTCCTTGAATGTTTTTTTGGCTAGGAGCTACATATTGCCACAAAAAATCTGTTTTGCATCATCTAAACCCTTGAAACAAGAACACATAATTTAGAGAAAAAAATAATGATGGCTGCCACTTAGCCGTAAAGGGCAGCCGTAGTGTTAGAAATAGCTTTCCAGCGATATTTTTATTCACGGCCTTGGTCTATTTCAGCAATAGAAGTAATTACTGTGGTTTCTGAGGGCAGCATTTAACTCTATTACCCTTCAAATACTGTATACAAACACTGAGTCTGACTCCAGTACGGCCTGGTGTGGCCACAAACAGGTCTGTAGCCACATCCTTGCTTTCAAGTCCTTAGGAAACCCTGGCGAAGGAACGATGAACTCAACCTAAGGTGTTGTCACCTTTGATCCAGTTCCTTGTCCCTTTGAGGAGAAAATACCCCTTTTATTTGCAGTATTTTAAATCACCACTTCTCTTTCTAAGGCACCTGTAATAAAGCACTGCATCAATTATTTTTCTGTTTAATATTTTGATCACTTTTGATCCTGCAATACTGTTTATTTAATATTAACGATGTGCTACACTGTGAAAGATGAAGTGTTACGTCCCTATACGGGTGGATTATAATCTGAAGCAGAGGGGAGGAAGGGAAATATAGGATGCTTCCAGACTAGGCATCGTCATCTTCCACTCGTAACCCTACCTTGTTTTCCTACCACTTCTTCTGTCCTTTTTCTTAAATTATAAAAAAAGGGAGTTAAAGAGAATAGATATTTGATATGATAGGAAGGAAGGAAGGAAGGAAGGAAGGAAGGAAGGAAGGAAGGAATATTCCAAGGTACAGGAAAAGGCAGAAGTCAGAAGCCACATGAATGGCAGAAGAAAATAAGGGGACACATGAGCTTATGAAAAGCAGATGGGTCAAAAATCTTGAGGATATTACCCCCAGTCCAACAGAACATGCAGCAGCCCAGACTGCACACCAATAGCTACGTATATGAAGATGGAATCCCCACAAGATATATCATCCTCTTTTACTCAGATATATGTACACGCAGTCTTTGCTGCTGAACTGGGCTGGGAAATTGTGCACATGTTCTAACTGGATTGTGGCAATTGCCAGGAGCTGAACTATAGGAACACTTAAATACATATAGTACATGGGCTATATGTATTTAACATATAAATACTGCGCTCAGCGCTCAGAGTCGTACTGTCACCCGCCAAGACCCCCAAGTGTGCCTGCCAGACCCACTCAACCACAGACCCTTCCTCCCCCTCCACCATCTCTCCTTCCTTCCTCCTCCCCTGCTGCTACGGCCTTTTCTCTTTTAGCTGACATGAAGAGAAGAGAAACATAGGAGAGCTTGCAAAAATAATTGTAATGCAGGGGGAAATGGTTCTATCATGTGTTCTGAACTGACTGGGGGGGAAGGGGGGGCGATACTTTGTGCATGGTCAAGGGTTTTCTTTATTGATTTAAGAATGCTTATGTGTTGCCTTTCGAGTTTATAATAAGGCAAACTTCTACAACTGGGTTCAGAGAGGAAACACAAATATTGACAGTGCAGGTGCTATCTCTGTATTTCAGACAGTACAGAACCTTGAACACTATTTTGCAGAAGCAAAAAGAACAGATGTTTGCCTTTGTTACTTTCCACAAGCTCTAAAAGCCTTAAAAAAAAAAAAAATAATAACTTCTGGAGGGGGGAAGCAGGGCCACATGCACTGCCCCTGCCCCCAGTTTCCCCACAAAATCCACCCCCAGATGTTTGCACATTAGCTGGAAGGTCTGAAAGGGAAGCCTATGTGAGTTCACCTGAATGCGTTTTTAGTTCTTCCCTTCAGATCTTCCCTTCAGTTCTTCTTCCATCTAACAGGCAAAGGTCTGGAGTTGTAGCTGGTGGGGCTAGAGAGGCTGGGGGCAGGGCCAGTGGGCATGGCCCCTATCCATATGTTCTTGGAAAACATGGATGGTAACTTCTGAACAGCACCAAAGAGAAGTGGCAAAAGAGCTTACCATCTGCACTGCATGTTCTTCACTGCACTGGAAAGGTGTCAGTGAGACTCTTAGAAGGACATAGTGCCACACCATGTAGTGGAATTAGATTTCTAATATCCAATTGTTAAACACTAGTAACAGAAAACATGACACACACCCCTAAATTAGGCTGCTGAGATGAAAAAAGCCTGAGGTAATTGGGAAAGAGCTGTGAGCTTAGTTCAGAAAACTGAAAACAAATTCCTAGGCTTCAAATGTTCTCCAGGGCACTCTGTCCCGTAAGTCAGTGACTGGATAACCCAACACACTAACCAACACTCAGTGGTTGAGTGTGGATTGTTGTTCAACTGTGGGTTGTTGTTCTACTGTGGGTTATCATGTTGTCTGACCGCAGTGCATTTTCCACAGGGTGGCTTGTTATCCATGCACTATGGCTTACTTTCCTTGAACAAATCACCTTGAGAACCCATGTTTGGTGCTGGGTTTTTCAGGGTGGTTAACAAGCCACTCTGCAGAAAACGCCCTGCATTCAGACAACATGATAACCCACCCTGAGGAAAACGCACTGCATTCAGACAACATAATTAATCCATGGTTCAACAACAACCCACAGTTCAACAACAACCCACACTGAAACCACAGAGTGTGGGTTAGCATGCTGTGTGAACCCAGCCTAAGTGTATGTCTTTTGCACCTGGCTACTGACTGATTTCCCCCCTCCAATGGCTTAGTCCCTTTCACTTTCCTGCTAGACAAAGTAGTGCTCTTCATTTAATATCATACATCTAGGCACTATTGTAAATGCAGAGGAAAATTTGAGCTCCCCCTGCCAAAAATAATAATAAAATAACATTGCTTCAGCTCTTAATGTGATTATTAATGGTTTTACTTTTCCTCCCTTACCATTTTGTACAAATTACAATCTTGCAAAGCCCATTCCTAATGTTCACTAAGCCATACCTAACCTCTATGTTCCTTACTTTTACTAGGAACATCCTGTGATAAAGGGACTCCCAATTATCCTTGTTTTCCCTCAGCAAGTTAAACAAGAATCAGCAATGCTCATCAGCAGAAGACGCCTGTCACTTTAAGAACTGAAACAGGAAAACCTGTACCCTTTTTTTTTTTCTTTTTGCACATTTTTGTTCATTCTTTCCAACTCATTCTAAGTTGCCCCCTGGGAGTTTAGGCCTCCACCAACAGCCTCTTTCAGTAAACAACTAGCTCTCTCTATTAAGCATACCCACCCCTGCTCTGGCATAACACTAGTTTCTTTGTACTTGCCTGGTGAACTGACCAGCTATACAGTACAATGGCTACAATTACTAAATTACACCGCCTGTCACTGCCTTTTGTATCACACCTCTAACAGGTGCTATTACCATGATAGGCAAATTGTAATCATCCATTCACCGCATCCACAGCCTTAATAATGTTTTTTTTTTTAAATTTTTTACATAATTTATGTGTGAATACTGCAAGGCGTTGAATGGTTAGTAAATACATGAGTATGAAAGACCGAACTGCATGGAATGCAGTATGAACAAAAGCATTTAGGACAACCTAAGTGAATAGCATCACATTCCCAATATAGTACATAAACGCACACGCATACACCATATGAGAGTGATTAAGGAAAATGCACCTAAGAAATTCAAACTATTCACAAGAAGCATCTCACCTAACTTTGCCTGATTTTCTCCCTTCCTCACACTGGATACTATGAAGAAAGTAACTTGAACCACTGTAATATGCATGCATAAAGTTGAGTATGAGGTGCCAAGAAAATCTTTCCTGAGACTACAGCTAAATTTACAGATTATTTTTGTTGTTGGCCACTAGAAGATCCTCCCTCACAACTGCCTACTTCTGCTGCTCTTAATGAAGACAAGCCAAATCAGACAGGTTTGCAGCCTTTCCTCAGAACACTTGGCATTCTCCTCAACACTGGCATCTTCAGTAACTGGGAGAAAAATGAGGGGAACTGAAAATATCCAAACCTAGGGTTTTTAAAAAAAGGAAACTTCTTCTGACTCACAGGCACCTAAATTAAAATACAGTATGCATGGCGCACTAAGGACGTGTGCTTTATCTAGTGCTTTTTGCAATCCCTACGACCACCCTGGAAGGCACGTATATTTATCACATTACATTTATATCCTGCCTGTCTTCTATGATGGAACACAAGGCAGCGTACCCAGAACTCCCAGACCATTTCCCATCCAGACACTGACCAGATCCATACCTGCCTTCAGCAACATTGCTGCATCATGTGCATTGAGAATATTGCCTCCCTCCGCCCCCAGATATTACTGACCTATTATGAATCAAGGTGATCTTGATAGGAGGAGAACTGGGCCAAAACGAACAAAATAAATTTCAACATATAAATGTAAAGTTCTCAATTTACACATGAAGAATCAGTTGCACAACTACAGCGTGAGACACCTGGCTTGACAGCTGTACATGCAAAAAGGGTTTGTAGACTACAGGCTGAACATAAGTCAGCAATGCAATACAGCTGCTAAAAAGGCTAATACAATTCTATGCTTCATCAACAGAAGTATGGTGTCCAGGTCACAAGAAGTAATGGTACTGCTCTATTCTGCTTTTGTCAGACCTCACATGGTGCACTGTGTCCAGTTTGGGCCATAGCAATCGAAGAAGGATATTGACAAACTCGACTGTGTCCACAGGAGGATGACAAAGATGGTTAGAGGTCTAGAGAACAAGTTCTGTGAGGAACACTTAAGGAACTGGATATGTTTAGCTTGGAGAAGAGGTGATTATGGGGCAATATTTTTATCAGCTTAGGCTGGTATACCAACTACGCCCTTATCTGGACAGAGATAGCCTAGCTCAGGTATCCATGCTCTAGATAACTTCTCGTCTGGATTACAGCAATGCGTTATACATGGGGCTGCCTTTGAAAACGGTCCAGAAACTTCAGCTGGTCCAAAATAGGGCAGCAAGATTGTTAACAGGGACCGGCCAACGAGCTCATATTACGCCAGTACTTCTCCAGCTGCACTGGCTGACAGTCCATTTCCAGGCCTGATTCAAAGTGCTGGTATTAACATTCAAAGCCCTTAACGGCTTGGGGCCAGGTTACCTGAAGGATCGCCTCCTCCCATATGTGCCTGCCCGGACCTTAAGATCATCGTCAGAGGCCCTTCTCCGTGAACCCCTGTCAAGGGAAGTGAGGCTGGTGGCTACTGGAAGGAGGGCTTTTTCTGCTGTAGCACCCCGGCTGTGGAATGAGCTCCCTAGTGAGGTTCGCCTGGCACCTACATTGTATTCTTTCTGGCGCCAGGTGAAGACCTTTTTATTTTCCTAGGCATTTTAGCATTTTAGCTCTTTAGACTTTTAGTTTTGCTGTTTTAAATCTGTATTTTAAATCCCTGCACTGCTGTTAGTTTTTATTCTGGTTTTATTCTGGTTGTATTGTTCACTGTGGTTTTAATGTTTTATATATTTTGTGTTGTTTTATTGTGTGCTCTTTGGTTTTAATTTTTGTGACCCGCCCAGAGGGCTTCAGCTATTGGGCAGTATAGAAATGAAAAAAAAAATGATAGCCATCAGATGGTGGACCCAAGCCAATAGGTTCAAATTACAAGAAAAAAGGATTTCAACTAAACATTAGAAAGAACACTCTGATGGTGTGAGCTGTTTGACAGTGAAAGACACTGCATTGGAATGTGGAAGAATCTCATTAAGAGGTTTTTAAGCAGAGGCTGGATGGTGACCTATTAGGGATGCTGTAGTAGTGGATCTCCTGCACTGGCAGGAGTTTGGACTAGATGACCCTTTCAAACTCTATGATTCTATTATCCTGTATTGCAGATACAGAACTTAAACTGCTTTGACTTCAATGGAAACTAAGGGAAACTAACTTAGTTTGGATCCAATTCTTAATATTTCTTAAACCAAATGCCCAAGCAATATTAACTTTAGAATGGAATACCCCTGAGACTCAAATCTGAGATCTTAAATTAATTAGCATCCAATCATCATCTGATTGATACATGAAACATCAAATCATCATGTGATGGTTAGGCTGTCAAATTTCTAAACCTTAGCATACATATGTACATACACCCTACTTGCCCATTCCCAAGTCATATGGAAGCAAATTGTCCATCAAAAGAGTGATTCTATATTGCAAATGCCTTGCACTATAGAGAAGCCACCAGCAGGCAGTAGGATTTATAGTAGCCAGCACATAGCCACTTGTGTGTTATAAACAGAGCTTAAAGAGGAAGGGAGCCAAAGCATCTGAGAACACAGAGAGGGTTCCAACTGCCCAGACAAATTTCTGTTTGAAGTTTTCTCATTTGGATAAATTCTTAGAATCTAGATTCTTCTTGGACCACCCCACAACTTCCGATTTTATCCACCACCAGTAGGGTTATCTTGACTCTGACAAAGACCTGTCAGCACTTTGCATGATATAATCCTGCTAGCACTAATTGAGCCTGATCCTGTTTGTGCAGTCAGCCAACTGAGCCTTGGTCACACTCACAACACATCAGTAGCCTGCTCATGCCGTTTACATATGTTATTTGGAACTGCAGAAGTACTGAAGCTATTTCAAACTAAAACTCCCTATAATACTTAACTATCTGCCATATATCTGCCATTACGATATAGCTGTTGTAAAGTAGAAGGGAGCTACGTTACTTAGTTGTAATGATATATCTGTGAGAGAATACAAATAGAACCACTGGATCCCCCTATAAAACATCTGAGAACCTCTTCCCAGTTGAATTATTCAAGTGTGTTAAAATCAAAAGAGAAATTGGGTCTTGCATAAAATGCCAAGTGGGTCAAGTATCAGCATATGTATAAGGAGCAGGCACACGAGCAGTGTTTTCAAGATTCAGCCCAAAGCTAAGCAGCTAGAGTAACAGGGCTAAGGAGATACTAAGAAAAACACAGGGACACACAGCAGACAAGACTAAGGGTTTAGATCTAGCTGAACAAGCAGGTTGAAACAAGAAAAATAGTAAGGCTCCTCACAAAGGGTAATGATGGAAAACGAGTCACCCCAGTTGTATAGACACAGTGTTATTGTTGTTAAGAATATTGGGTTACATGCCTCATGTGATGCAGGCCCTGCAATGACAAACTTCAGCTGCAAACAGTAAGGTTTGTTGAAAGGATTTTCCCCAAGTGAACAGCACTTTGAGAATTCAGTGAGTAGAGAACAGAAACACCAAGTGCAAGTTCAACCATATGAAAGAAACACCATCAGAATCCTGTCAGTGCCTGAGGGAGTTACCTAGAGATTCTTGGAGGATTTTACAATGACATGGGAAATCAACAAGAGGCGTTCAAAGATGGGGGGGGAACACCTCCAAGCTACGCTCGCAGGTGGTTGCTTCCCCACCTCTGTCCTACAGAACATTCTTTCTAGCTCTATAATGCATCATCTCTTACTGTTTTTCCAATAAAAAGCACATGTATTCAGTATATATATTAAGCATGAGAAATGATGTGAATTTATTTTTACTTGTTTCATTCTGTATGTATATATTTATATAATGCCCTTCATCAAAAATTGATTCTGGACAATTCACAATATACATAATAACTAAAAATACAGCCCCAATAAAACACAGAGATAAAACCAGTACATATTCACCTGATAAATACACCTGATTAGCTAGGTGTGCCATGTTTGGATCCAGTGCTGTATGTGTTCCTTTAAAATAGGAAAGTACTATAAAAAGTGTAGTGAACAGTAGTACTACATTTGGTCTCTACCGATCAGTGTATTCAGTATACATATATGTGAATCTGCCTCTATGAACTTTGCTTTGAGCCCACCTTGGACCGCTTCCATACCATATGATAATAACAACATCAAGTAAACAGGAGTTACTTTCCATTACTGAAACAGATTTCAGGTAGCACATTTACCAGGCCTATTGGCAATTTCCTAAACACAAAAACAGAAATGCAAGATGCATATTTTAATTTGATCATCCTTATCTGCATATAATCTACTAATGATCTCATTCAATTCTATTATTATTATTACTACTACTACTACTATCATCATCATCATCATCAGTCAACTTCTCCAAGAAAGAGAATAAATTATTCTTTCTACTTTCTCATTTCTACTCTGTGCCTTTTCAGAAACATATGTCTCCTACATAACCTAAGTACATACGTTATTTAAGTGACCACACATTTGCAGAATATATTACTGTGTAGTAAGTATAAAGAAGTACAACTCCAGTACAAAAGCGCTTATAACGATGGTCAAAGATCCTACTTGAATCATCCTAAAAGACTAAATTACATTTCTATGACACATAAAATAAATATTAAGGTTCTTTTAGAAGTAAATCTAAGCCTGTTTTGCTATATAGCAATGTGATTACCATGTTCAAATATAGTAGCTGTTTTAAAAACAACTAATTCTTGCCTATGTAAATGTAATACTCAGTTACATGCAAGGAAGAATATACATGTTACAATTTTAAATGTGTTCTAAAATGCATGTTTCATATTTCAGAAGTACGTCATTCATATTTCACATGCAATTCATTTCTGTAAAAATAAAATATATTATGTATTCAAAAATAAAATGTAAGTCTCTGTATCAGACAACCTGGTTAAATGTGAACATCCCAGAACATTCAAGTCTGTTCCACGCGTGGCAACTAACTGAATGCATCATATTAAACCCTGCAATGTGTGGAATGTACCTCCCTGTCCAATCATTACATGAGGCAGTCAAAAAACATGTTCCCAATGTCTTTACTTAATCAAATCATCTAAAACTTTATGTGAATGTTTTGTTGTTTTACATGCAATATAACCTATTCATGACAGTGAGTAAAACTATCTAGCAGTTATCAGAAAGGAACCAAAACAGAGAATACCGAAAGCCACTAATTCAGAGACCCTGATATCAGATGTAACTAGTGTTTATGCAAATACTGTACTAATGTGTATCACACATTAATCAGAACAGAAGCAGATTTTTCCTGGACTTATAGAACATTTTACATCTTCCATTAGATGAACAGTAATAGTATTCACTTTGACTTTTAACAAACCCCTTTTACAGATACAGGAGGTTAATTGGTTGTTACTGCACAGTACAATTCAATACCAAAATTAAAGCACACTTTAAAAGAAAAAAAATAATATTGACATACTGAAACTTATTTTAAATACATTTACAGATACATTAAAAAAATAATCAAGTTTAAATCCTGTTCATCATACCACCTTTAAACTATATTTTGTGAAATTACCCCTTTATTCATAACTTAGTCAAATAAATCCAAATACCACTTTTTCTATAAAATGTATTATTAATATCCCTGGTATATGAATAAAGGTTTAATATGAAGTAGATACACATTTCAAAAAGAACAACTGTGTTATATATTGTACAAAAAAGTGACAATAGCATATTTACAGCTAGAAAAAAAAACTTAATAGGGTCAAAGTTATAATACACTCACTAAAGTTACAATTAGGTACTTAAAACATATGGCATTTCTTCCTACTTCCATTATGGTAACAAACACAAAAAGATGCTGATAGCCAATTCCCTTAAGTACATTTTCAACTTCATCTCTTAAACAATGTTAAGAAAGAAAACATTTTATTTGACTGGTGGCTCAAGGGCGCAGCCTAGGTGTAGAAAAGTAGAACACACCCCAAATGTACAGTTTTTGCAAGGATTCATTCATCTCACTATAGCACAACTACAGACAGGAAAGACAAAACTACAGACAGCTTTTGTAAAGTTACCACAGGTATTGACAATAATTATGTTCCGTACTGTTTCAATGTATGGTTTCCAGCTTAGTAATCAAAGCTTAACAGCAAATTACTAGCCATCTAAACCAAAATAGGACCAGTCTATACAACCTATTGTAAACAACAATCAAGTGCTGTGATTTTATTTTGCAAAAAAAACCTTGTATCATCTTTATTTTGTGGGACTTCTCTCCCAAGTTTTTGGCATTGTTCTTTGCAAAGGAAAAAAAAACCTTTCGTTTTTACCTGCATGTGTTTTTGCAGCAGCTTATCAGATGCTAAAAGGCTCTTTATGGAGCATTTTGTAGACTCCCTTAAAAGAAGCCTAAATATGATGCATTCCTTTGAGGAAATATTAGTTAAACCCTATAATTATGAATGAGTCAAACTTGTTTCCAAGATAGCAGTCAGGGAAGTATAAGGTTCACACAACTGATATAAAACTAGCTTTGTTAATTTTTTTGAAAAGAACCCAACATTTAGCATTATAGAAAGCATAAATTATACGTGGTATTTCATTTTTAGAATATATCTTCCATTGAAATCAGTAGAAGTCACTTCCATGTTAACATGCTGGGACTGAAATAAACGGAAGCTATACTTAATTACCTCAAGAAAAGAGAACAAATATTTACATATCCAATCACAACCTCATGATATTTAAGTTGGAAATATTCAGTAGAAAAAAACATATACAATATCAATTTAATTATTCTAAAACGCAGAAATGCTTCTCAACACTTTCAAATATAAAAGACTCTCTTCCTGCAGAGATGGTACTCTCAGGAAGAAGTTTTCTTCTAAATATCTTTATACAATTAAATTTTTATGTTCTCTTTTATGCACAACTTTATGCACAACTCTCTAGCCTTTATAGAAAGAGAGTATATTACTATAAAGAAGTCTCCTTTGTTATGGAGAGCAAGTCTCCTAATCCAGACACAGAACAGTATGCAAAATTTGCTCTGAATTCCTTTTTTCTATTATTCCAGAAAAGTGACCCCACAAATTTACTCAAGCTGAGTAAACATATAATATAGCTAAAACAACATAATATTACAAGAGACAATAAAAACACAGTTAAAGTAGAATGATTCAGGCATATAAAATGCAGATGTATTTTATAATCTGTTTGGTTTAAATAAAGAGATAATATTAATTTCCACCAGCAAACACTGAGCAAAGTGTGGGAGGCATATCATGAAAACTCTATTATTCTTTGTTTTGAGTTGACCTGTTCAGAAACAACAAATAGTTCATCAAACACTGCATTCTAAAACAGTGTCAAGAAATTTCGTATTTTGACTTCTGGTCTTACAAAGGCCTTACAAGTTCAGAGGTATATGAAGGAATTGCCTCATAGCGAAAGTGAACAAATTTGTCTCATGGGCATTTCTCCAGATTTTCTTCACATTTTGTTATGCAGATCTGTTTACAATTGCTTGGTTTTGAGCAATGGGTTGAGCCACCTTTTCTGCTCATTTTTACCCACTTTTATGGCTTACAAAACCTTGAAACTATATGCTATGCCATCAAAAGTGCAAAACCTAAACACATTTGCAAACTGAATGACTGATATATTGCACCCTGCACTGCATGTGTTTATATTTTTGTAAAACTGATAATTTGCAATCTGTCTAATGCAATCTGTCTAATTTTGTCCTGTTAAATACATAGTCACATTTGGTCTGAATACTAGGTATTCAGGTAAATTATTTTTCCAAGTTTTCCTAACATCACACTGGTCATGCATTTCCAGTGTTTGACTAATTCATCACCTCAAATAAAATATGTTCTATCCTGCTTTATACATTTTTTACACACACACACACACACACACTTACTAAGACATGTTGTTTAACTAAAGAAAATTTCTTGTTACTCAAAAGCAAAACTTCAGTCAGCTGCTTCCAAGTAATAGCAACCAACTAAACAAGGTGAGAAAGAGAAAGAAAAATGCTAAAGAAAAATCAGGAAGTGGTGCCATGTGCAATCTGCATATGACCTGTGATTGTATCTTAGTAGAAAACAAACTCTCAAAACCTTTTCCATTCTAGGAAGTAACATTACATGTTTGCTGACTGCTAGTTAATGTGCATCTCCTTGTGCATAGGTGTAAATACAAGACACACTGAAGAAGCTATAGATGCAAGTCCTCTAGAATAATGCAACTAATCCAAACATTTTGGAATGGGACTGGGAAAAGCTCAGTAACATGCTTTTTAGAAAAGCGCTTTTGGCATTCTGTCCAATTGCTCACATAGGAGAACTGTGTTTAATTCCTTTTCCAAAACATCAGCAACCAAAACCCAATCCATCATTCATTTAAAGTGTTCTCCAGCAGTATTTGGTTTAGCGTTCTAAACTGAAGGTGGTCTGCGTATTGAACTTAGCACTGTGCGGGTTATAGTCTTTGTTTGCAGTCTTAACTGGGGATTGCACCTTAGCTACCGTAGTTCAAGCGTAAAAATACTTTGTCTGCAGCACTATATACTGTTGCCAGAGACCCTCTAAATCCTTGAACCAACTGTGTCCTCTGGTGTCACAGAAGATAATGCCAATTTATTACAATCTGTGGCTTTTTTAACTGATTAAAATTAAGCTGTAAACATGTGACAATAGAATTAGCACATTTAGAGGGACTCTTTTCCCACATCCCATTTTGCGCCAGTGTGGCTGATCCCTGCAACTCTACGCGGGTGCAATTTTAATGACTTTGCTGGGTTTTGATGTTCTTAGAAAAAACAGTGCTTGGTGTTTGTGGAGAAGGTAGATATGGAAGCTGAGAAGCTGAGATTGGAGACACGGTGACATCCTCTCTGTCTTTCGATAGGATCGGTGTGATTTTCCTCCCAATGATAAGACAACTCACTGACAGAGCCCGATTAGGGAAAAAATTATTATAAAATTCACTTCTGTCGAATGAGGGTGGAGTGATAAACATTTCAGCCTCAGGGAAGAACTCAAAATGATGCTCATTCTCTTTATTTGGGGGGGGGGGGAGGGCTCTCAAAGTCATAGTGTCTGTTAATATTGATGAGCAAACAAGAATTCCACTGAAACATGTGATTTGTATGATAAGACCTTATGAACCAAAAATTATGCTTTCATGTAGTTACAATGGTGAAAGTGCTTCTCTACATTTTGCAAAATGATTGTAAAATTTTAAGAATAGTTAAGGATTTTTAAATGAATATCATGGAAAGCAAGAGCTTTATGACAAAAGAGAAATGAAGGTTATAGTAGTTTATTTTCCAATGTGCACTCACATTTCTCATTTGCTTAGAGAACAGAAAAAATGAAGAATAAACAGGGAAAAACAGATGCTTGTGGCCTTCTAATGTTTGAAGATTTATTAATGCTCCAAGGAAGAACATAAAACAGATATTGATTTTTTTTTAATACTAAAATATCTTTGCCTCTATTTTTTGATAATTCACAGAGGCTACCATTAACTTGCTCTCTAGTGTCACATACAGTATATCTTATATACTAACAGACACTATATTCACATACATTGGCTACTGTGTCTAGAATTTATATTATTTAGAGGAGTTTGAAAGCAGTGCATAGAACAACCAGAAGGCAAACAACTAATGAAAGCAAATTTACCTACTTCTAAAAATGCAAGGTACATCTTGATCATATTCAAATTCTGTGTGAGTGTGTGTGTGGTGTGTGTGTGTGTAGGTAGGTATTGTGTTATACACACACATATACACACACAACTTTGAAGGTTGATGATACAAAGTGGTATTTTGTTCATTTAAGGCTGTAATCCTATACCCATTTTCTAAGAAGTAAACCCCGCTGAACTCAATGTGACTTCCTTCTGTGTAGACATGTATAGGACTGCGCTGTCAACCACCTTTAAACATAAATCAACCACCAGATTTTATTTATAGAATATATATGGGGTATGGATAACCATCATGCAAGCAACTATATGAGCACATAGACATCCATCTCAAAGCTAAATTATTCAGCTTTCAATAACATACTGTATTTCAAACAGAAAAGCTATAGCACAGGAAACTTTATTCATTTTTACTCTCAGAAGTAGGTCCCACAGTGGAACTGCCTCCCAAGTAACAGCGACTGTATGGATTGCAGCTCTAGTGTACAACACTAATTCTGGCAAGTTTTTTCAGCCCCAAATTACTCATTTTAAAAATGCAAAGGGGCTTATGATTTGATGTTATTGAGGGACACCTACCACATAAGGTGGTTACACATATCCAGCTCCCCTAAGCTGGTTCTATAGATATATATACATGTTTTCACTCATCAGCATCCAATAAGTTTGCTTTAAAATAAATCACACTTATTCTATTATGGCAACTTTTTCAAGATCTAAAATGCCACATTCAATTCACTTAAAATAAAAGCTGGATATTTAAGATGAAAAAGCAAATGGAGTATGACAAGGCAGGCAGCCTTCAAGCATAAAAATAAATTAAAGGATTCAACTTGCTTCTTGCTTGGCAAAGTTAATTATATTTTTATTATTTCTAAAAACATTTTACCACTTCCACTTTTTACCCCATTTTTAGCAACACTGAAATTGTATATTTTGTCTATGGTCATATTAGCCAGTCTTATCTTATAATACAGATTACAACTGTTTATTACAACTGTTCTTGACACTCCTTTTTCAGATGTATAAAACAGTCACCTCATGCAGCCAAGTAGCCTGCTACAACATAAGAAGGCAAAGAGATTACAGAACTACTTAGAAACAAAACTAGGTAGGGGGAAAATGATCGGTGAAAGGAAGGGTTATCAGTAAAAGGCAAATCTAGTCTCAGGGAAAGTTTTCTGTTAGCTTTTGGCTTTGGAAGCTTTTAAAAATGACCCAGTGTTTTCGATATGTGAAATACCTTGAGGAAAAATATTATCATTTGATGAGCTGTCAATTGTTCTTGATTTATTCCAAGTGCCAGATTGCACACAGCTAACAAAGGAGTAAGGATGGGAAATGCAAGCATGTGAATACACTTAAGAGAATCCAAGAAGCTAAAAGGTGTCAGAGGCCTGCTACTACTTCCTCTTCACCACATATCCACCACTAATTATTCAAGAGGAGGCAGCAGAAGAAAAGCCCATAGCTTACTTACTGGCATGCAGACAGAAAAACGTGCATTGCATACTGCATGTGCAGGAGGAGAATTATGATCTAGTATGTTTCACGACTATGCAAATTAATGGTGTTTCAGTACAACATAAAATTGAGGTTTGCTACTGTTTTATATGAAATGGAATAATTATGTCTAGAATCCTAAACACATGTGGAAATAAACCAAAACGTCACAAAAAGGTGCAAGCTTTCAAGAGCTCCAGATCTCTTCACCAGGCAAGACGTGACACAAAAGCAAGTTGAGGAGGAAGAATTGGGAAGGGGAAGGAGAAAATCTGATTTGATAGTGAAGTCATGCATATACCATGACTTTACCATCAAGCCAGTTTTCCTCCTTCCCAATCCCCAATCCCCCATCTGCTTTTTGTAACATCTTACCTGATGAAGAGATCTTCAAATCTGGAAAGCATGCACATTTTTGTGACGTTTTGGTTGGCCTTATAAAGGTATTTATTTATTTTATTTATTTATTAAATTTATTAATCGCCCATCTGACTGGTCACCCAGCGATGTACAACCCACCATAAAACAATTTAAAACAATAAAATTTTACCATAAACATTTTTTTTTAAATACCCTAACCCACCCCAAATGCCTGCCTGAACAACCACGTTTTTAATGCACGACGGAAGCTCATTAAAAGGGGGCATTATAGAGGTATGACTCTAATATGAATTTTGGCATTTTTCTTAAGGCCAACATGGTTACCTTCGCTTTTTGTGTGACTTGGAGGATTCTATTAAAATGCTGAACATACCCAAAGAACTTTCCAAAAGTATACGCAAAGAGTTTTCATTTAGCACAGGATGTAAGTATTTTTCTCTAGGAAGGTCTAAAACATAAAAGGGGCATTTCCAGACCCCTGAGTGCTATGTGAGTGCTATGCTGAGATGCAATGTGGTGCAATACAGATGCGTGTGCTTCTGTGTAGCTATAATATATTTACCTAGCTAAAATAAAATACTCATCTCCACTGATCATTTCTCAAGTGGAGTGTCTGATGGGTTGGTGGAAAAACTGAAACAATGGTCTATAGAATAGCTGGTAAAGAGATAATCCACTGTGGCAATGTAGTTCAGTAGCACTTTAGCTCCAGTCTTCATTGGGTAGTAAGTACAAGGTGACACAAGAAAGGGATGGGCTTCTGTTGTTTGCATTTGATGTATAAGGGAGACATGGTGGAGCAAACCACAGACATGAAGAACAAAAGCCCAGATTTCCCCTTTTCTCTGTACATCTTTTACTAACTAAGTGATCTAGACTATAGCTGAAACAGTGCAGAATAACATTTGAAAGATCATGTTCTATTCTTCTAATATTCCTTATGAATAAGAGATACAAATACCTGTGAGGTACTACTTATCTCACACCCATAAATGTATTTCCAGATGCTTAGTCACAGTTAATTCCTTAAAAAGAATCTTCCCAGATTTGACTATGAACACTTACTGAAACCTTCACCAATCACCGGGTGGGTGGGGGAGCAGGGGGAGGCTACGGAACACCACTATTTAAAACATAAATCTGTACAGATTAAAAATGCATGCATGGTTTCATTTGATATCATTGAATAATTTGGAAAGAAGAATAGTACCTAAGTTGGTAGTGGATCAGAGTATGCCAGTTATGGGAGCACTTAAGCGCCCATAGGCACAGCTAGACTCAAAGTCCCGGTAGGCTTCAAAGGAACACTCCCCCCCCCCTTCTAGAACTCTTTCCTTTCTAGTAAAGCTGCAACCACAATGTTCTCTCTTAATGCCACCATAAAAAAATCAAAACACTTTAAAACAAATTGATGTACTCTTTAATATAGTCGTCACATCATCACAGGACCCTTGCACCCTGTGTGGTAACAACCATGGGGATGCAAACCACATCTCTCTCTTTGTTGCCTGCTCCAATGCTCAAAAAGAGAGGGAGGGAGGGACTCTCAATTGAGATATTGGCATCTTTGATTGACAAGATATAATCAGCTTATCTCCACACTAATAAAGTTGATAGCCTGTGGAGCTGGTATATGCTCAGGACAGAGTGAACTTTTAGTATCCAAAGCCTCAAGAGCTGAAACTAAGATTCCGCTTATCCAAACTAGTTTAAATCAATTCCTAATAGGCTCTTTCAATTTGATCAATCTGAAAAGATGGAAGCCCGCAGCTACTTGACTTTATTCCTGGAGTCATCGTTGGAGGTTTAGGAAAGACCACTGCAATGTGCTATTACAATGAGAACGCGAGTATAAGTCACACATTCCTAGAAAATAAGTTGGCCCTTCTTAACTTCTCTTTCTATCAGTTTCAAAGAAGTTATTGAACACAGACCATTTCTCTATACAACTAATGAGGAATGCTATTCAATAGACATTTTGGAAGAGATTTCACAAGAACACCTCCTATTTATAGTGATGAAACCTAGATGGAAAATCCCCTGTACAACAGAACACAATTTTAAAATCTCTTACCAAAGTTTTGACGAGACCACTACCTTTGGAGCTAAGAATATATTTTCTAATTAGTTGATAAACTTCCTATTCCTCAAGCAAACTTATTCCTAAGTAGCTTCATAGACAGCAAGATCTATGTTGGTCTCAAGAAAATTTATTACAAGTTTCATCAGGAAGCAATTTCAACGACACAACCACGAAAATTGGGACAAAACGTAAGAGTAACGTGCAGTCCTGTGCACAGATTACTGGACCTGGATCTGATAAAACCCATTTTTAATCTCAGCTCAAACAATGGCTGGGTCCAAATGTAACATGAAATTATGGTTTGTTTTAACATTTGAACTTGAGTTGTCCACAAATTGTGATTTGTGTGGGGCCAACAAACCAGAAAGCACAGTTTGAAGTTAGCTTGAAAACCACAATGTACTAACGGTAGTTTGCTCTTATGTCCAAATTTACAAACCATACAATGGGCCACTGCTCCACCTCAAGAGGGTATTGCATTATGGAGATAAGAATGAACTTATGAAAGCGAATGTTGAGCAGATGACAAACAAAAGCAGACAAGAAACTCAAAACCATGGTTTCCTTGTTGTAGAACTGGAATCACAAACTATGGTGTGGGCTCTTAACCATACTGTGCCCTGGAGTAGGGGTAGTAAAGGTGCCTCAGTGCTCCCAGCCTCTTTAGGGTTCATATATTACAAAAGCAAACCCTACTTTAAAAACATAAAACAGGCTTTACTTCGGGTTAAATCCATTATGGCATAAGTCCTGCAGGCAAAATGAAAGGTAACTATTCAAACAATCAACAGCTAACAATTCTTTTAAAGGCAATGATGGATGTTGTCCCAGCAGGTAAGAAATACCTCTCTCCTGCTTCTGACCTCAGGCTAGATACAAGGTTGGCAGTTAAGTATTTCAGGGTTGGGCAACTGACTCAGCAAGACCAGGTGTTAACAGAGTTTCCTCTAGTGTGAATAGGGTTGGCAATTCGGTCGAGGCCTTGGTCACACTATGGAATGGTGAGATGGGAAAGGTCATTGATACAATCACTCCCAAGTGCCCACTCCAGTGCTGTGGAGCCCATAATTCACCTTGGTTTACAGAAGATCTACAGGCAATGAAACAGGCCAGGCGACGGCTAGAGTGCAGGTGGCGCAGGTCTCGGAGCAAGTACGATCGAGGATTAGCAAAGACTCTTCGTTGTGCCTATTATGCAGCAGTGAGGATGGCAAAAAAATATTATTACATGTCTATTATCTCATCCTCAAAATGTTGCCCAGCAGAATTGTTCCAAGTGGTGACGAGCCTGTTGGGAACTTTCTCAGGCTCAGAGAAATTGGAATTGGAACGCTTGGTCATTTACTGTAATAAATTTGCTAGGCACTTTGAAGAGAAAGTTGCTCTGTCAGGGGGTGGTGCCTGCCACCTTCAAAGATGATGTAGTGCACCCTCTCCTGAAGAGGATCTCCCTGGACCCAGAGGTATGTAAGAACTATTGCCCCATTGCTAATATCCCCTTTTGGGGCAAGGTGCTTGAGCGTGTGGTGGCTGGGCAGCTTCAGATGTTCTTGGAGGAAACTGATTATCTGAACCCATTTCAGTCTGGTTTCAGGCCAGGGTATGGCACTGAAATGGCCTTGATTGCTTTGACTGATGACGTACTCTGGGTGAAAGACAGGGGCAGTGCTTTCCTGTTGATCTTCCTGGATCTCTCAGTGGCTTTTGACACCATTGACCATGGTGTCTTACTGGATTGGCTCTGCAGGATGGGAGCTGGAGGCACTGTGCTACAGTGGTTCTGCTCCTACCTGCAGGGCTGATTCCAGAAAGTGGTATTGGGGGATTCCTGTTCTACAACATGGCTATTAAGCTGTAGGGTGCCACAGGGTTCTGTTCTATCCCACAGGCTGTTCAACATCTATATGAATCCATTGGGTGATGTCATTAGGAGTTTTGGGGTGGGGTATCACTAGTATGCTGGTGATACTCAGCTCTATTTCTCCTTGTTGTCAGAGTCGGCTGAGGTGGTGAAAGTGCTGGACCAGTGCCTGGAGGCTATAATGGGCTGGATGAGGACCAATACTGACAAGACGGAAGCTCAATGGATTGGTGGTTCCCGAGTCTGGGAATTGGGTAAGTGACTTGTCCTGGATGGGGTTGCACTCCCCCCGAAGGAGCAGGTGTGTAGCTTGGGAGTACTCCTAGATCCATCCCTGTCATTGGAGGCCCAAGTGGACTCCGTTGCTTGGAGTACTTGGGGCCAGCTTTGGCTGATCTGCCATCTAGGACCATTCCTGGACAGGGATAACCTAGCCACAGCAGTACACACTCTGGTAACTTCCCGATTAGACTACTGCAGTCCACTTTACGTGAGGCTGCCCTTGAAGATGGCTTGGAAGTTGCAGCTAGTGCAAAATGCAGCAGCTAGACTGCTGACCAGAACACCTCATAAAAACCTCATTAAAACAGTTTTAAAGGAATTGCTCTGGCTGTCAATATGCTTCTGGTCAGAATTCAAGGTTTTGGTGATGACATTTAAGCCCTTGGGACCTCGATACTTGAGGGAGCACCTCTCCCTATATATGCCTGCCTGAGACCTGTTGGGGGGGCCCTCCTCTGCGTCCCACCAGTATGAGACATACACTATGGTGGTACATGGGAGGGGGCCTTCTCTGCTGTGGCACTCTGGTTGTGGAATGCCCTCCCCCTGGAGGCCCGACTGGCGCAGACATTGTTTTCATTTCGGTGCCAAGTAAAACACGGCTTTTTACTAAAGCCTTTGAAGGCTAAATGCATTCCCTAAAGTTGCACACTGTTTTAACTGTTTTATTGCTTTAGATTTTAATTGGTATTAACTTATTTAATGGTTTAATATGTTTTAGGTGTTTAAATTATTTATTGTTTTATACTATTTAAATTGATTTTATCTGTACTCTGCCCTGAGATCCTAATGATATAGGGCGGGATACAAATGTAATAAATACAGACAGACAGACATGTCTTTAAAGTTTCTGGACCTGAACATTTCCTCCACTTCCCTATGGGTAATGAAGATACCATTAGGGATGGCTTGGGCAGAATGCGTTCTTGTTCCAGCCTAGCCCTCTCTCCCTCCCATGTCCATTTTGGTTATGAAGGTTCCGCCCCTTTTTCCCTTTAAGGCAGAATTGAACTGTAAGGGGTCTCTAGGGGCAGGAATCCTTTCTTCTCCAATAGCTTCCTCACTTTGTCAGGTGCTTTTCCTCTGCTCACGCCTTTCACCATCTCTGTCCTTCCTCTCTCTGCCACACTCTTCTCTTCTATTCCCCCCCCCCGACCTCTGTCCTAACCACCGTTTAAACAGTGATAAGCTTGCTTCACTCCCCACCTCCATTTTGCCTCAGCTGTTTGTTTAGCTAACTTCCAGGTCGGCCAGCAGCTTCCCAATTAGTACTGCTCTGGCTATCCATAGCCTCTGGGCGCTGCTGCTGGTCCGGGAGCAGTGTGTCATCAGCATTAGGAAGTGGTATGAGCTGGTAAGAACGTCAGGGTTAGCAGAAACCATAGTTTCATATTACATGTGAACCCAACCACAGTAATATTAAGAAAGTCCCTTGCAACCTCTGTAAAAACTGGAATTATGACAGAAGAGTGGTGATGATGAATGAGAAGTCATTTAAATATTTTGCATTTTAGAACAGCTATTAGAGCTTTGGCATAGATATGCAAATTTACTATAGAATGCATGAATTAAAATACATTATTTAAAAAGTGTATTGTAATATAACACTATAACTGATAAGAAAAATGGAATACTTATATCTAAATTAGTTGCATTCTTTGTATTGTATATGAGACAAAGCAATCTTACTGCACATTCTGAGTTGCTCTCTGTTACCTGCATAAAACTATCAGCAAATCACCAGTTACATATGCTGAAGCTGAATAAGCATCTTCTTAGGCATTCCAGTCAGGGTCATGTTGAAGGCTATGCATGCTTTTATAACTTTCAGATTTGGAAGGGGAGTTACAATAATCTTGCCCTACTAGCCTTTTGAAATGTTTGGAGGTTGTATCAACAAGCACATAGGCAGACATGATCCAGTAGACATTGTATACTTAGATTTTAAAAAAAACAAACACTTTTGATAAACTGCACCTTCTCATGACAATTGGACACGATGGCTTCTTTTTGGCTTCTTGCTCATAATACCCCAGTATTGAGAAGTCAATGCCCTGACAGGATTCAACTTTGGCAAACCACTGCAAACATAGTATTTTCAGTTATTGACAAAGCATGATGGAAGTAGTATCCTGTGGTTAGCAGTGGCTGCATACATCTAGATTAGATGGACAAATCTATTTCTGATCTCTGCCACATTTGTATGTTCACTCCTAAGTCTGTTCCACAACATGGGTGCGAATCAGGATGTCAACAACTATACAGGGTGTTGCTAGTGATTCAGCAGCTCCATTCCTTCATAGTGTTGAGTTACCAACCCTCATGTTTCCCAGCAGTCTCAAAACACCATCCAGAAAGGATGCCAGACCCCCCCCCCCCAAATAGCAGTACTCAGTGGCAGACACTGGTATCATCTAGTGAACTACAGTCAGGGCCAGAAATATTGGAACAAGGATAACTGTTTTGGCAGTTGGCCTCTGTACACCACCACATTGAAGTTGAAAGGCAACACACCCAGATGGGAGCGAAGTCAGGACTTTTAACTGTAATTCAAGGGGTTTGACCAAAGTGGGGCACTAACCATGCAGGAAGGACAGCCAGTGGCATACACACACACCCCACTGTTGGTGGCTTATAAGTAATGGAACAAACCAACATCATTTCAAACTGAAGGATCGCCTTTAATGCCTGGATGAAAATCCTTTGCAGTCTGAAACCCATGCACATGACCAAATGCCGAGTTTCCTCCCTCAAGATGCTTTGCCATGCCTTTACTGCATCTACCTTCAGCTGCTGCTTGTTTGTGGGTCTTTCTACCTTCAGTCTTGTCTTCAGTAAGTGAAAAGCATGCTCTATTGGGTTGAGATCAGGTGACTGACTTGGCCATTGAAGAACATCCCACTTCTTTGCCTGGAGAAACTCTTGGGTAGCTTTTGCTGTATGTTTTGGGTCATTATCCATCTGCAATATGAAGCGGCGTCCTCTCAGTTTGGCAGCATTTGGCTGAATCTGAGCAGAAAGTATAGCCCTATACACTTCACAATTCATCCTGCTGCTTTTCTCAGCAGTCAGGTCATCAATAAACACCAGTGACCCGGTTCCATTGGCAGCCATACATGCCCATGGCATAACACTGCCTCCACCATGTTTGACAGATGATGTGGTATGCTTTGGATCATGAGCTGTTCCTTTCCTTCTCCATACTTTTCTCTTCCCATCATTCTGGTACAAGTTAATCTTGGTCTCATCAGTCCAAAGAATCTTATTCCAGAACTGGGCAGGCTTTTTTAGGTGTTTGCTGGCAAACGCTAATCTGGCCTTTCGGTTCTTGAGCATTACCAGTGGTTTGCACCTTTTGTGAAGCCTCTGTATTTACATTCATAAAGCCATCTCTTGACTGTAGATGTCGACAATGACATGCCTATGCAAGAGCGTTCTTGACCTGGCTAGATGTTGTGAAAGGGTTCCTCTTCACCATGAGCAGAATTCTGCGGTCATCCACTTTAGTTGTCTTCCGTGGTCTTCCAGGCCTTTTGCTGTTGCTGAGCTTGCCAGGTAATTCCTTCTTTTTCAGGATGTTCTAAACTGTTGTATTGGCCACTCCCACTGTTTTTGCTATCTCTCTGATGGGTTTGTTTCCTCAGCCTAATGATGGCCTCCTTCACTCGCATGGACACCTCTTTGGGTCTCATGTTGGGAGTTCCACTGAACAGCTACCAAATGCAAATGTTACACTCAGAACCACCTCCAGGCCTTTTATCTGCTTGATTGGTCATGGGGTCACTATTTTACAGATGGATTATAAGAGTGAAACTTAATTTTCTAAATATTTCTGTCGTTATGTGTTAACCTAATACAAACAGTAGGCTAAATACTGAGACCAAGATAATGGGTGTCTAGGTTTTATTCTGGTTGGACTGTTATATTGTGGTTTTAAGCTTTCATATTTTATATTGTTTTATGCTGCGCTTTGTGGCTTTAATTTTTCTGAACTGCTCAGAGAGCTTCGGCTATTGGGTGGTATAGAAATGAAATGAAATGAAATGAAATGAAATGAAAAGAAAGAAAGAAAGAAAGAAAGAATAAATAACAACTATGTAGACTGGGCCTACCCCTTAAAATAACTAGGTAGGCCAGGCCAGTTCAGGCCCCTCGTGAATTCCAACTCTGATCAGCATCGTGTATCTCATGAACAAATATTGTTGAAAATTCTTCAAAAGATTTATTGTAATATACTACATCAATTACTGTCATTGGAGTTGTCATGAGGCTTGCACCAATATTACAAGAATCATTAGATACACAGCTTTTTAAGTCCTAAATGGCATGGATCCACCATATCAAAGAGCCAACAGGCACTACATGCCCTGTTTTGATAAGAACCTTCATGCCTGATGAGAGTCTCTAGTAAGTACAGCAGGGATGGGGAACATGTAGTCCTCCAAACGTTGTTGGACTGCAGCACCCATCAGCCCTAGCCAGCATAGCCAATGGTGAGAGATGATTGGAGCTGCAGTCCAACAACATAATTAAGGAAAGTAGTTTGTTTTCAGAGCCTTTTTAAAAGCCTGCAATGACCAGGCCTGGCAGAGGTCCGATGAGAACTTATTCCAGAGGTATGGGGCCACTGCAGAAAAGGCCTTGTCCCATGTAGTCACCTGCCTAACTGCTTTCACAGATAGGCAAATGAGAAGGGCCTCTCTTGCTAATCTTAAAGTGTGGGCAGGCTGATATGGTTGAAGGTGGTACTTCAAGTAATATGTTCCCAAACCATTTAATGGTTTAAAGGTCAAAACCAGCACTTTAAAATTGGGCTCAAGAACACACCAGTAACAAGTACAGCTAGTTCAGTACAGGCATCTTATGATCTAATTGCCTCGTGCCACCAACATTCAGGCAGCCACATTCTGCACCAGCTGAAGTTTCTGGATCATCTTCAAAGGCAGCTTCATGTACAACACATTATAGTAGTCCCGCCTGGATGTCACTAGTGTTTGATTAACTGAGGCAGGGTCTGTCCTCTCCAGATAGGGTCACAGCTGGCATACCAGCCTACGCTGGTAAAATGCACTCTTGGACACTGTAGCCACCTGGGCTTTCCCAGTTAGCTCAGAGTCCAAGAGGAGTCCCTGACTATGCACTTGGTCTTTTAGGGGGAGTGCAACCCTAAGACCAGTTATAAACCTCCATCCAAAGCAGTTGGCATTCCAACCTACAGTACAAACCTACAGTACTTCTGGATTAGGATTCAGCTTGTTTACCCTCATCTACCCCAAAACAGCTTCCAGACACTAGTTCATGAGTTTGACACATGACTTATTTCTGTCAGCTTTGGTAACCTTGAATTTCTACACATATTTTGGAGCAGGAACACATATTTTGTGAGTCTTAGTACTAATGCCTTAGCATAAGGAGCCACATTGGTGGTTCCATGGAAAGAGACTTCCACACTCTTTCCCCTCTCTTTTACTACAAGGGCATTTGTAGCTTATACAAACAAAACTAAATTTAATCAGCCGTTGTATTAGCTCATTCTTCCCTCACCAGCAGATCTTTGATCAATTAAAATTTGACTAATGTACCAATTTTCCCCACCCCAGAGAATGTTCATTTTCCTCCAAATTATTAATCAAAACAAGTCATTCATTTCTCCCACCTTCATTAAAATAACTTTTTTTGAAATTAGTTTTTAAAAACCAAGGAATATTTGAGTGATCTGACACAGAACTGTTTAACATGCTAAATGTACATGAAATGTGTCAGCTCCGCTCAGTGGTAGAGCACCTGCTTTGCATGCAGGAGTTCCTAGGCTCAGTCTCCAGCATCTGCAGGTAGGGCTGAAAACATTTCTGCCTGAAACCCTGGTGAGCTGATACTCCTCAGAGGAGACAATGCTGAGGTAGACAGACCAGTGTTTGACTCAGTATAAGGCAACTCCTTATGCTGAGTTTTCTTCCTTCCCATATACCTTCAAGACAAGGACAATCATTGAGGTCTCTACTGCTTCATGTAACATGTGCCATGATAACAAAACAAGAACAAAAGAAAAGAAAAGAACAGAAAAGAGAGAGTAGTTCAAATTTGAACAGCAACCTGAAGATGTACTATGAGGAGATCTGGAGACAAATGTCTTAGGAGGTTGGAAACTGGAAACCACCCAAATTAACAAGATGTATAATCTCCTGTTCCTACAGTGGTTATGCCCACAAATTCCTCATTCTGTAGAGCTTCAACGGTGGGACTAGCAAACACTTGTGGCATTACTGAATGTGGGTGCCAGTTTGGTCCTTAAGTCATTTTCTCCACATATGTGAACAGTGATATTCTAAACAGGGAAATCAACTATATTAGACCTTCATAACTGCCAAGTTACCATGGGGTCCACACAGGATGGTGGTATTTCCTACTAGAAAATAGATTATATTTATCTTAAGTACTGGTTCCTTCTTCCAAACTCTTCTGATGTGGCAGGCTAGAAATTTAAATAAAATCACAGGACTTTGAGCAATATTTTGATTCAGAAGGTGGTTTTATGTGATAATTCTTTTTATACAAAATCCACTCAACTGCTATCACTCAATATAATCTTCACTGCTGTACATCTGAAGATAATGTTGCAATAAACTTAATTTACACAGCTTATTTTTCACTAATCTCCTAGTGCAGAAGAAGGAAGAAAGTACTAAATTGCACATTATAAACTATGACCCAAAAGGTACTGCTCATTTCTAGTTCAGTGAAACTTTGTATCCATATTTTATTATTCACATCTTTGAGAGAATTAATTGACTGGATATTCACTGCGCATCCCTCCCCACCCCTGCCAAGAAGGAAAGCAAAGGCAAAAATGCCACTAATAATTCTGCAGTAATTTCAAGTCTCTGAAGCATGACATCCCTTCCACTACCATTCCACTACGTAGCTGTCTGATCCATAAGGCAGGCAAACCAGTACCTTCCTCTTGATGAAACAGAATGTAAACTTACAATCCGAACAAGGCTGTTCTTGAAGCAGCAATAAAAGGTACAAATACAATTAATTAAAGCAGTTTAAACCTGACCGTGAATACTAAATTAGTTTTAGACCAAAAATAAATATTTCAGCCACTTTAGATAGAATAAGTGTAATGGAAGTCATGTAGCTTTGCACACCAATATGTAAAAGTTAAATAAAATGTTGCACTCAACTTGAAGTCTCTTGTGGCATCTTAAAGACTAATACATTCATTCTGGCATAAGCTTTCATGGACCACAGTGGGCTATGGAATACACACACACACACACACACACACACACACACAAAAAGCTTATGCCAGAATAAATCTGTTAGTTTTTAAGGTGCCACAAGACCTTTTGTTGTTTTGACTGTCATAGCCTAACACAGCTACCCCTCTAGAAATTGTTAGCTTGAAGAGTCTACTATAATATCAGCAAGGATCTTGGGTAAAATTGAACTATATTGAGCTATAATTTTCTTTTCCTCTTGAATTAAATTATTTTCAAAAGGAGAAATTAGTTTATCAACATCAGGAAGTACTTGGCATAGTAAAGCAAATATCTAAATGTCTGAATATTTAGGTGTTTTGTTGTTCAGTCGTTCAGTCGTGTCCGACTCTTCGTGACCCCATGGACCATAGCACGCCAGGCCTTCCTGTCCTGCGCTCTCTCCCGGAGCGTGCTCAAGTTCATATTCATTGCATCCGTGATGCTATCTAGCCATCTCATCCTCTGCCGTCCCCTTCTCCTTTTGCCTTCAGTCTTTCCCAGCATCAGGGTCTTTTCCAGGGAGTTTTCTCTTCGCATTAGGTGGCCAAAATATTGGAGCTTCAGCTTCATTATCTGTCCTTCCAATGAGCATTCAGGGTTGATTTCCTTTAGGATGGACTGATTATCATTATACTGTTCCTAAAGTGCAAACAAACAAAAAGCCAAACATTCACAGCCTTCGCTCCAGGTGGCAGCCTTCATCACAAGAGGCTTCTACATTCATCAGTCTGCAGTACAGGAAGTACAGTATATTGCATTTTATGGACACTAAAGTCACCCAGAAGTAACTAAGGCAACTGGGTACTTTGTCACAATGGTAATATTGTGGCCACAATGCAGGTTGGGACAAAGAAGGTAAGCTAGGATATAAAACTGAAACAATGTTATTGAGCATTCAAACGTCCAACAAATTAAGAGTTAGATAGCAGGAACATGAATGATGTCAGTGCCCAAGTCTCAACTCTCCTCATCCCTATCATCACTCAGCACTACACTTTCCCTCTCAACACATTCAACAAATCTGCTAAACAAAGGACTCTGGAGAAGCAGGTCTTACCCTGGTCCTTGCCCCACTTATGACACTGGTGTAAGTAATGAATGGTTGGGTGAGGAAATTGGGGACTTCTTCCACTACTCCAAATTCTTGTCCATCAGCTTCTCAATTGGGGGGGAGGTAGGTTTCAAGGCCTCAACCTACCCTGTCTAGGTCTCCTGAAGCCAGAACCTGAGTTTGGAAGGCAAAGTATAAGAAATGCATTTCCCCTTGCTCTCCCCAATATAGAGACTGGGTTGAGTAGTTTCACAGAGTGAGACAAAGGGTGAGTTCACACATCATGGCAAGCCACCCTGAGAATAAGCCATAGTGGATATGGGTTATCCATAGGGGTGGATGGCTTGTCCATTACTCCTGACAGATGATCACCCACTTGGCAACTTGCCAGGGCTTTTTTCACCCTCAGTCCTCCCAGCTTGTGCTGTCACATATCCCAGGGGCCTTTGCAGAAGAAATCCGCATTTCCTTGTTCCCTACGTCAGCACCCTTTCTGCAATTGGTCTGCTGGGGTTGCCAGCTCATGAGAGAAGCTCTCCCTCCCCCACATCAGATAGCCAAAGGGATTTAAGTTTCTGAGCCCTTATGAATGTGGGAACACATCTGCAAACTTTTTATTTTATGGGTTGTGCGCATGTGCGCAGGACTGCAAGACCGCCTGTCCACTATTTAGCCAAGCATACTTATATCCCTCTCTTGTCAATGTCATTGTCAATTCCATCTTCCTCTTTGGTGCCTCCCTTGCTAATGAACACCTTAAAAAAAAGAAGAAGGGCTGCTTCATGTGCTACTGAAGTAATAACACCCACCCCTAAAGCTCCTTTTCTCCTGCAGTCACCACCTGCTTTGACTCGTTCACCCCTTGTGCTTGTAGCTTCCCTCCACTGGCCTCTGTTGCTAGCTGTCAGATGTACATGAGGGTTACAGAGCTGTGAGCAACATCATTAAGCATACACAAATTTCAAGACAGAGCAGGAACTGCGTGGGTAAAGATACACAAATTTCAAGGCAGACAAGTGAGGTGGATTGCTAAAAATATGCACATTTCATGGCAGAGAAGTAAAACAGAGGGGGAAAGTGTGCACATTTCAAGGCAGAGCTGTAAAACTGAGTGGAAAATTATGCAAAATTCCTAGCAGACAACATTCACTTACACAGAACCAATTTTTTAAAAACAAAATTTACAAATCCATTCAGGACACTTTCTGGTGTATTCTCTTCAAGACTTCAATGAAAAAAATTAAAAGTCCATACTGAGGCGGAGAGCACTGAGAAGGGATGAGGGACAATGGCAATGGCACTAGCAAGACTGCAAGGAGCAGCAAGGGTTTTCACTGCTCTTACTGGGCGGCTCTCCAGCTGCTCCCAACAACCTATGATAAACTTGCCCTGCTAGATTCTAACATCACAACAAGCCACTCTGAGAACAAGGCACCCTAAACAACCCTACTACAAGTCATGGGATCTCAGGGTGGCTTGTTTGTGAAAAACAACCCACAACGGAAAAACCACTCTGAGTTCAGACGTCATGCTAAGCCACCCAGGATAACAAATCACTGTGGCTTAGCATGACATGCGAACCAGGTCAATGAGATACAGCATGTTAACACACAGGAGTGTGTGTGTATGTATTAGGGATGTACGAAAGTGACTTACCTTTCGCGGATTATGTCGATGGGGGGGGCGTTCCGTCCCTCCCCCCGGAATCCTGGCTGGGGGGGAGGTGCTCCGTTCCTCCCCCCAGAATCCTCAAACGGCCGGCTGTGCTCCACAGCAGCAGCCGGCCCGGCCCAGCTGGCCAGAGCCGCAGATTTCCGGCCGCGGAGGGCTCTGGGTAAAAAAAAACAAACCGCGTACGCAAATGGCGACGGCTATGGCCGCTGCCATTTGCGTTCCTTCTTTTTGGCTGTCTTAATCTACGTAAATATTTACGTAGACTATGACGGCGAAAATAAAGGGGAACACAAATAGTGTAGCAGGCGCTATTTGCGTCCCTTTTTCATTCACCGTTTTAGCCTACGTAAATATTTACGTAGGCTAAAACGGCAAATCAAAAGGGGATGCAAATAGTGCCCGCTACGCTATTTGCGTTCCCCTTGATTTTCACCATCATAGTCTACGCAAATATTTACGTAGACTAAAACGGCGAATCAAAAGGGGATGCAAATACCGCCCGCTACGCTATTTGCGTTCCCCTTGATTTTCGCCATCATAGTCTATGTAAATATTTACGTAGACTAAGACGGTAAAAAGAAGGAACACAAATGGCGGCGGCCATAGCCGCCGCCATTTGCATATGCGGTTTTTTTTTTTTAAACCCACCCAACCATGATAGGCTACGTAAAGATTTACGTAGCCTATCACATCTTTTTTTTTTTTTTACACAAGCCTGGAAATGGCGGCAGCGGCAGCCGGTTGGAAGACCAGTCGCTGCCGGAGCCGCTGCCGGAACCGCCGCCGCCCGGAAGATCCGCCCCAGGTGAGTCTCGTCCCGGGGGGGATCCGCGGGGAGGTGGGGGGTGGCAGGCCGTTCCGCCATGGAGTTCGGGGGGCCGAATACACTGGCATTCGGCCTCACCGAGATCTGTGGCGGAATTCTCTGACATCCCTAGTATGTATGTATGTAAATATACATGTTATAATGTATAATTATAAGAAGTATCCAAAGAAGTGTAAATTGAATGGGTTCGCTCATTTGCAGTCTTCTGCAAGCTGTTGCATAGGCATTAGCAAAAGACTTCATGCAATAAAGTACCTGATGAAGCTGCATTTTTACAAAGGGATTGCAAAACTATATGTCTTTACAATGCATGTAACCAATTCCCTAGTGCAACACATTCAGGACTTGGGAATTTAAAGTGGCCATGCTTGCTGTAAGTGCTTTGCAACTATCCATTGTTTGCACCACAGCCACTAGGGCTTGTTTTGGTTTTGTTCCCTCTCTCCTCCTTTGTCCAAGGGAATTGTTCACTCAGAGAGTAAGAATCCCTGGAGAAGCTGCCATCACATCCCAATAACTCTTGGTATGTGGCCTAGGGCCTCCTGGCAGTCCTCCCAACAAATCAACTCTATGGAATCTGGCAGGTGATGGACACAAGGGATCCCATCACTGTATCTCAAGAGAACTAGGGATGTGGAGCCAGGACATCTCAGATTACCTTTACTTGGCCCTTGTGATGGGTTTGGAGCTAAAGGGTGGGGGCGGGGGGGGGATCCTGGTCCTCTTTCTCATCTGACCCCAAGGCCATTGAGTACAAGGAATGAACATGACAAGCCATGTTTGCCCCTGGGCCCAAGTTGCTTTAGCCCACATGATAGGTTTGCAGCGGAAGGGCAGAGAAAAGCAAGCTCGCTCTCTGCTACCAGGTATTTTACCTAACATTAAGAATACAGCTCACATATGCAACCTTGGCTGTTTGGTGATCTCATACATCAGCATGAGTGTGGGGTCAGAACAACCCCTTATTTGGAAACAAAGGTTGGTGGGGCTCTTTGGCTGTTAATGGTCCTTTCCTTCCCTGCTTACCCCACCCTATGAGCATTTCCAGCTCTCAACATCTGCCTGTCCTCTAAAGGGGTTACAAATAAATAAATGAAAGATAAGACATATACAAGATTAGTTAGGATCTTTGGAAAAAGTATATGGTGTGTGACTAATTTTAAAAGATTAAGTGCAGACACAGTTTTACAAAACAATATTTGAGTTTTCTTAGTGTCAAGTAATGGATGAAAGGAATATTGTACAAAAGTAAAATCTATTCCCCAAGACGCATTACACAAGTAATTACTATATAAAGCAGCTTCATTTGTGTTTGTCTTGTGTGCTAGTTAGATTCTAACAAAGAGAAAGTAGAATTAAGGGTACGCTTATCTGCAAACCATTTATGAGATTTGAAACTTGAAATAGTGAAATGTGAAGTTCAGACATTTGAATACTGCAGTAGGCATTTTACATGCATCAAAATGTGCACAGCTTAACATTTACATTTTTTGTATAATAAAACTAGACGTAACACTAAAAAAACTTACAATTAAATACAATTTGAGTCACACCATCCCTTTCAAACGTCTGCATTGTAACATCTTCACTTACACACCTGCCATTATTATGTAAACAGATACTATCTACTATATGCCAATGACTTCAAGTATAATTTCCAGTTAGTTCAGGATTAGCTCATTCATCCATTACATTTTTATGAAGAAGTGTTCTGTTAGCACCTGAAATATATTTTGTTTTAATGGATGACATCAGACAAAAATAATCTAAACCTCCCTTTAAATGACATACACTACAGATGCTACATAACTGATATTATTTTCATGATAGGGGAAACAACATGTACTTCTCATCTATTATTCCATAATGTGCAATACACATCTTTCCTCAACTCTACTTACAATCGGGATTGAAATGTTTTGACACTATGCTCTCTAGGTGGTAATACAGAAGATGTTAAAAACAGATATAAATACGGTGATAACGAAGAACAAAATGTGTAGCATTTCCTTGTAGTCATACTTTGCAAATTAACAAGTAGGTATTGACTTTTCTTTGAGGTCAATAACAGCATTTATCGATCTGAAAAGTTAATACTGACTGAGGTCAATATTACATCTCAAGGGTCAACGATTCTGGATACTGGCTTATACTTCATAACCATGTATAAATATGACATAGGTAAAAAGAGGGCACATTTAATCTTTAGGATATAAAAACACTGAATGTTCATATGATAGAAAAATAAAGGAAGCTGTAAGAGTCAAAACAGTACGTTAGGGCAATTTCTAAATAGTTTTCAAAAAAAGGCCTAGTATTACTCAGTTTAAAAATCATTTTGGGAATTTGGTTTGAGAAGTGTTTTTTGTAGGAAAAATTGGGAGGGGATAATAGCATGTAAGTATTGTAGCCCTTAAAAGAGATTGTGTGTCAAGTCCTTCTGCCAGACTTTCAGAAACATCTGGCTGCATGTCAAAATCATCAGTACAATCCTATACATATCTACTCAGAATTAAGTCCCACTTAGTTCAGTATCTTATTTATTTATTTATTTATTTATTTCATTTCATTTCATTTCATTTCATTTCTATACCGCCCAATAGCCAAAGCTCTCTGGATGGTTCACAAAAATTAAACCCAAAAGGCGCAGGGTAAAATATAAAATATAAAAACATTAAAAGCACAATATTACAATACAACCAGAATAAAACCAGAGTAAAACCTAGCAGCAGTGCAGGGATTTAAAATACAGATTTAAAACAGCAAAGCTGAAAGTTACAATGCGAAAATGCCTGGGAGAATAAAAAGGTCTTCACCTGGCG
Organism: Heloderma suspectum; assembly: GCF_057233095.1. Classification (NCBI taxonomy): domain Eukaryota; kingdom Metazoa; phylum Chordata; class Lepidosauria; order Squamata; family Helodermatidae; genus Heloderma; species Heloderma suspectum. Next base: position 250,622,234 of record NC_139460.1, read on the forward strand.
CTGGAAGGAATACAACGTAGGTGCGAGGCGAACCTCACTAGGGAGCTCATTCCACAGCCAGGGTGCCACAGCAGAAAAGGCCCCCTTCCTAGTAGTCACCCGCCTCACTTCCTTTGGCAGAGGCTCGTGGAGAAGGGCTGCTGCTGATGATCTTAAGGTCTGGGCAGGTACATATAGGAGGAGGCGATCCTTCAGATAACCTGGCCCCAAGCCGTTAAGGGCTTTGAATGTTAATACCAGCACTTTGAATCAGGCCCGAAATGGACTGGTAGCCAGTGCAGATGGAAAAGTAATAGCATAATATGAGCTTGTTGGCCAGTCCCTGTTAACAATCTTGCTGCCCTATTTTGGATCAGCTGAAGTTTCCGGACTGTTTTCAAAGGCAGCCCCACATATAATGCAGTAAATCCAGACAAGAAGTTATCAGAGCATGGATAACTGCAGCTAGGCTATCTCTGTCCAGATAAGGGTGTAGTTCATGTACCAGCTTAAGCTGATAAAAAGTGCTCCATGCCACTGAGTTCACCTGTGCCTCAAGAGACAGTTATGGGTCCAAGAGCACCCCCAAACTATGAACTTGATCCTTTAGGGGGAGTGCAACCCCCTCCAGAAGAAGCTGAATATCACCTAACTGGGCAGATGAATCACCCACTAACAGTACCTCCATCTTGTCTGGATTGAGTTTCAGTTTATTGGCCCTCATCCAGTCCATTACCGTGCCCAGGCACTGATTCAGAACAGCCACTGTCTTACCTGGGCTTGATGAGAAAGAGAGGTAGAGCTGGGTGTCATCCACATATTGATGGCACTTCAGCCCACACCTCTGGTTAACCTCCCCTAGCAGTTTCATGTAGATATTATACAGCATGGGGAATAAAATAGAGCCCTGGAGAACCCCATGGCATAATTGCCATGGCACAGAGCAATAATCCCCCAGCACCACCTTCTGGAATCAGCCATCCAAGTAACAGCAGAACCACTGCAATACAGTGCCTCCAACTCCCAACCCAGACAACCTATCCAGAAGGATACCATGGTTGATGATATCAAAAGCCGCTGAGAGGTCCAGGAGAATCGACAGGGTCGCACTCCTCCTGTCCCTCTCCTGGCAGAAATCATCCCACAGGGCGACCAAGGCAGTTTCCATTCCAAAACCAGGCCTGAAGCCCGATTGAAATGGATCTAGATTATCCATTTCATTCAGGAGTGCCTGGAGTTGTCCTGCAACCACCCACTCAAGCACCTTGCCCAGAAAGGGGATGTTGGCCATCAGCCTATAGTTGTCAACATCCTCCATGTCCAGGTTAGGCTTTTTCAGGAGTGGCCTGATTACTACCTCTTTTAAAGAGGCTGGCACCACTCCTTCTCTCAAGGAGGAATTTACAACCGCCTGGACCCAGCCAGACATTCCCTCCTTGTTTGATGTAATAAGCCATGAAGGGCAAGGGTCAAGCACAGAAGTGGTCAATCGGCCCATGTAAGTGAGTACAGGATTACAGCTCATGTGTATGCACATCTCTGGATCATGGTCCATACAATTATTACTACATAATTAGGTATCTATACTAAATTGACAAGAGCACACCAGGAAAACAAGAAAGAAGTTACCAGTTGCTCTGATGTGTTCCATCAATGCAATATTACTCTCAAAGAATGTTTTTGTTGTCTGGCTAAAAGACAGAAGGGAAATTCCTCCCATACTTTAAAATGTCTAAGCTACATATCTAAGTATAACTTGGCTTTCTTCAGTATCCAAATGTAAAAGCATAACAAATGTTTTTCATACAGGCTTCACTTGTAAGAGGATGTGCTCCTATACAAATAATATTTAATACTAAACTTTGTTCTTTTGTGCAAATGCAGGAAAACATTGTTAGCCCAACAGGAAGTAGAGGTTAAAGGCTTCAAACAAGAAGCACAAAAAAGCAAGAGGGGTTTTTTCCCCAAATGTAAGCCCATCAAGTTTTCTGCTTGATCTAAGTTGTACACAAAGTCCTAGTCCAACAAGAACTCATGCTGTGAATGTTGTGTGTACCCACCTGAGAAAAGTCAGTTAAATACATAAACATCAAGTAAAGGGAGAATTTCTCAGTACTATAAGTCAGACTAAAAAAGAAACTGAAGCTATTTTTTAAAAAAGAAAAGCATATAAAGTGCAATGCAACAAGGTCATGAGTCTTCTGCTGTATCAGAAAATAAATTGGAATTTACTGTTGCCATCTCCTGGTTTGACTGCTCATGATCCGGCTCAGTCACAAAAATACCAAAGAATAGGCACGTGTGTCCAAATTTCAGCATCATACATTGCTCAGACCAAACTGAAAACATCCTACAGGAATGTGGTACTCAAGACTCTTCCAGAGGGGTAGCTAAGTTAGTTTCTTGCAGCAAAATAACAAAGTCTTGTGGCACCTCAAAGGCTGGCTGTCAGGGTTGGATCTGAGCCCAGAGTCCCAAAGTAGCTCTGATTTTGAGGAGGAGATAGCATCCATGGGAGAGGAATCCCCTCTGGTTTCAGAGGCGCAGCTGGAGGAGGAGCTCCCCCCTGTTCACATTCCTGGGAGCGATACTGACCCTGGCATGGAAAGGGAGGGACAACTTGAGCTTTTAGATGCGAGGCACAGGCACAGACTCAAGCAAGAGGTTGCAGGAGCTGAGCTGAGATGCTCAGCCCGTTTGGCTCGACGTCAGCAGCTGCGCCCTGAGGCCCCACGGGAAAGGGGGGAAATTTCCCCTCCTACTCCTTAAGTTCAGAGAGTTGTCGTACTTTTCTCCAAATGGAGACCAACTGACATCCTAACCCTTAGAAACCCCTGGTAGGCTGTTCCTTTTGTATTTCCTCTGAGTCTCAGGCAATTGGCACCTGTAAGTCCCATTAGGTTGAATGGAAATAAAGCTTTGGAAAGTAGCCCTTTTGTCTGACTGTTGATTCTGGCTATTGGAGGGCTCAGAAGACTACAGGGGCATTCCTAGCACTGGCAAATTCATGGTGGCATAAACTTTTGTGGACTACCATCCACTGCATCAGATGTGTGAAGTGTTATGCACAATTGGCAGGTATATTTACTCATGGTTGTGAGGAAGGAGTGGAATTGTAAACAGTGAGATAGAAGGGAACTGAAATGTAGAAAGTATGAACAGTGATAATTACTTTAACAGTATCCATTCACAAAACAGTTGTTGGGTGATAATACAGACATCCTTGCATTGGTGAGCTAACTAACACATGAAGTGTGGGGTTTTTTTTAAGCCTTTGTCCCTATTTAGGCCATAACAGATAGAATTGAATCTCTTGATGAATAGCAGTTTCACATTGAAATCTGCCTTTGAAATTCCTTTGTTCAAGAATGGCCACCTTAAGGTCATTGACAGAGTGTCCTGGAAGGTTGACATGTTCCCTAACTGATTTTTGAATACTGCCATTTCAGATGTCAGATTTTTGTTCATTTATTCTTTTGTGTAGAGCAGGTTGGGGAACATGTGGCCCTCCAGATGTCAATGGATTGCAACTTCCATCATCCCTCACCATTGGCTATGCTGGCTAAGACTGATGGGAGTTACAGTCCATCAAAATCTGGACAACCACATGTTCCCCACCTCTGGTGAAGAAACTGGCCTGCTTGTCCTATGTAGATGCAGTAGGACATTGTTGGCAATTCATGGCACAGATCACATTGGAAGATGACCAGGTATGAACCCTTGATGTTTTTTGGATGACATTATTAGGTCCTGTAATATGTTGCCAGAGTAGACATGGGACAGGAGTTGGCATCTGACTCTACCACCGGATCTGATTCCTGTGTCTGTATCTGTGTTATGTGGTCTGTGAAGTGGTCATAACTCTGCTATGTTGTGGTAAGCTTGGGTGGCTGTTTGTAAAATATGGCATTGGAGAATTGCCTCTCAGCCTCCTGTATGTAATCCAGCTTGGTCATGATGATGACAGTTCTTCCTTTGTTGGCCTCTTTAACTATGGTGCCAATATAATTTCTAAGGCTGCAGATGGCATCACATTCTGCACAGCTGAGATGGTGTGTAAACAATGGTGTTTTCTGATTACCTCAGCTTGGGCCTGGTGACAGAAGCACTCTATGTAAAAATCTAACCGACTGTAATGACTATCTTGAGGGTACATGTAGTTCATTCTTCTTCTTGTAGTGTTGAGAGGTTATTGATTGTGTGTCAGTGCACTGTCCAGAGGAGTGTCGGGAAGATGGTAGTTGTGTATTGTTGCACTGATTAGTCTCATTGTGGAAGTATTCTTTGAGTCGTAGGTGGCAGGAAAAAGCCTCTAGTTCACCACAGAATCTTATCATATGTGCAGATTTAGTGGGGAAGAAGGATAGGTCTCATAAAAGGATGGTCTCTTCTGCCAGGCTCAGTGTGTGGCTGGACAGATTCATAATACTGATCGGGTATTTCTGTTGCAGTCAGTGGAGGTATGATGTCTTTTGGATAGTTTGGTTTCTTTCTCTTTCTTTAGAGAAACATATTCTATACAAGATGCTATTTGCCTTTTTTTTTCTTTTTTAGAACTTTTGCCAGGTGTCGGACTGTGTGGAACGTTGTTTCTTTACATGGGGTTCCAGATCTGAGATTTCATTCTTGATCTTTTTCCTTTTGCTATAAAGGATCAGATCTCTTACTCGAGGTGTACCAGAAGAATTGTAAATTGTAAATTCAGCCTGGTATTCTGAAAAGTATCTTTTCAAGTTTGCAAGTATTCAGTACCAAGAATTCTCCTAACAAAATCATTCAGATGTTTCAGTAGCCAAAGTGCAGATCAAATATGCGCATAGTACTATTGTATCACATACGTTAAAGCGATTACAGTAGAGAACCATTATTACCAAAGTAAATTTTTAAAACTTGACTTTTAGAAGTGAAGACTGAGGACTGTAATGTTGTTCCTTGTTATTTTAAATTACTTGTCCATTCTTTTCATGGAAGAATGTGCATGAAAAACAGTTGGTAATCTGAAATGCAATAATTATATTCCTTGGCTGAAGTTCATGGAGGTGAGAGCCCCCTCTATTGGAGTCCTAAAGGTTGAGGGGCCTTCCAGAACAGCATAGGCTGCAGCACAAGGGGCTGCAGTGAGAGTGAGGAATTGCCAAACATCTTTAGAGGCCTCTTGCATTAGTGGAGTAATCACGTCTTCCCAGACTCACAAGTTTTACATTTCTTAAAGTATCATCAGGTGCATCATAGGCACATGGGGAAGGAAAAGGAGCAAAAACTCCTTTTGACTCCTTCTGATCATGAAGGAGCAAAAACTGCAGGCAATGCCTTTAACTAAAACACTGAAATAATAAAATAAGGCAGCTCCCTGCTCAATAATAGAGGGAAGGAAGGCTAAAGCTCACAGTGAACAAAAACCCAGAGAGAGCACTCCGTCCTTGAGCTGCTGCTAATGTGGTGAGTTGCTTCCAAACAAGGTGGAACGGAGGAAGAGGACAGAGCGCCAGCTCCTGGGCAGCACCGCTAGAATATTTCTGAAGCTGGATTTGCACAGGCACAGGAGCCAAATGTGGAGCTGCACAGAGTCCACAAAGAAGGGCCAACCTGCAAGGTCAGTCTGAAGGCACTTGTGTCAGAGATACCACTGGCATGAGCAGCAAAATGTACAATTGCTTTATCACTGTACTATGCACACCTGCCATTTGCAGCCTCCATTAATGTAGTTAGATATCCTTAAACTACCTGGCCATCACACATCTAGCCCTGAATATTATGTAATTCTGCTGCAAAACACAACTCATTAACACTGAAAGACAAAAGAAATACTCATGGGCTGAATAACAGACACTGACAGTGCAATCCTATTCATTTCTACTCAGAAGTAAGTCCCATTGAATTCAATAGGGTTTAGTCCCAGATCACTGGGCATTGGATTGCATCCCGAATTCCCTCTTCCAAATAGGCTGGGGATTTCTTTATAACACCCGTCCACACTTAATAATGTTACTCTGCTTTTTCCATCACGTGAAAATGTCAAAAAATGAGAAGTAGCCACTTGCACCTATAGCACTTTCTGCATCTCATCTCACATTGTGCTGCTATGGTTTGAAAGGAAGCAGAGAAATGCCATCTAAAACAGACTTTAAAATAAATCAGTAGCACCAAAATGTGCATACCAAATATAAAATATCTTACCTAGAATTAGAAACAGAGTATTAAAAAAACAAAAATAAAACTCTGGGTCTGGGGACTGCATAAAAAAAAACTTGGCTCCATGTTAAAAAAAATGGATTAAGATTTTAATAGAAAGATGTTCCTTTGGCATATCAAAGAAACAGCTGAGAAAGAAATATCAGTATGTACCCCAATCTCAGAGGCCCCGTTTTACTAATGAAATGCTTCCTATATAGTATTCACACATGGATGCATGAATAATTTGTTCCCGATGAATCAAATAGAACTTAAGTGCAAATATAGTAACAATTTTCTAGCACCAGGCAATGAAATATGGGGTCAGATTTTCAATACCCAAATTGTGTTGCAGTATATTAAGTTGAACAGCAAGTACATGGAAGTTTAAGTGACCTAAATTGCATTCTGAACACGTAGGCTCAGATGCGTAACTGCTATTAGAATGCCAGAATGTTTGGATCTTCATTAGCAAGTATTGTGAAAGTGTTGTGAATATAAGACTCTTGCAAACTTCTTTGCTCACCCTTGTCCCTGTTGCTAATATCTTTCACCAGGCTTCCCAATTAAGTCCCACTTGAGAGTAATTAATAATTACTTAATAATAAATGAAAGAGGTATGGCTAAGTGCTGGGAATTGCTTTCCAAATGTTATCCTTAGTTAATGACATTATTGAAATAGCACCACATTACTAATGGCATACACTCTATGATTTACAGGCACAGCATTAAAAAGTTAGCTTTATGTAAGCCTTCCACCCCGCCTCCACCCGCAATGGCTTGTCGGTAGGACATGTAGGGTGGAAAAGAAGTATCATAGATATATCACACAGAATTGAAGGCTCAATCTTTGAAATAACTTAAATGAAGTAAATACTCTATCATACAATGAGAAATTTATGTACCTAATTATCAGTCACAGTAACTGAAGCCAAGAATTACAGGTCTGAGAGAGGAATTGTCTTTCGATAGATTACCAGAAGCAAAAGGGCTTTCAATCAAAACTTTCGAGAATTATTCCAGAAAATCTATGTACATTTCACTGGTTTAACACAGCATATTTTGATTTAGATTGTGTGTGTGTGTATATCTCAATGTTAGTCACTATAATAAATATACCGTTTATGTCAGGAATGGCAACTTGTGGCCCTTCAGATATCTTGGCCTACAACTCCCATCGGCCTTAGCCAGCATAGCCAATGGTGAGGGGTGAGGGGAGTTGCCAAAATATCTGGAGGACCACAAGTCGCCCACCCCTGTGATTAACTACATCATCCTGGGATCTAGAAAAAACTTGTCTGAAGTGCTTAAAGTTCGATGCTTTAAAAATCTTGTGTGTGTGTGTGTGTATTAATTATATATAATAATTACTGCAGCCATATAAAACAATACAAAATAAGCTATCAACATACACCAGACAAAAACATAAATAAAATCTGTACACAAATTAATGGGAGACTCAAAGAGCACTATACATTAACTTAAAATGCTGCTGCATGCATGGGCAGTATATGATTTTCCCTTCCCACTGCCCCCTTTCATTCTATAGTTGATGAATAAATTGGATGCCCAAATGTTTTCCAACTGTTCAAAGTATTTATTTCTGACAAAGGTTAGAATAGGAACAGCTGTGAGTAATCTTCTGAACATCCATCGAGCTTTTCTGGGTCAGAAATAATGTTCTGTCAAAAACCTAAAGTTTCCAACTACCCAGTTACAAAGGCCTTTTTAACTAGAAAAGTATTTCTGTTCTCTGATGTTGGCAGGACCTTGGTGGGCCTTTCTGGGGAGAGAATTCCACAATACAGGAACCTAAACCAAGATTGTCTTGCTCTACTACATTACAACCTTCAACATTTTACCTTGTAATGGAGCAAATCAATAAAATAAGCATTTCCTCAATATCTCAAATAATGGGTTGTCTCATGGTGGATTCAAGAAACACGCTGCTGTAAAGTGACTGACAGCAGTAAACCAGAAACTATTTATTGTGCATCAGTCTTGCCGACATTAATAAGTGGGAAATATGCAACAAACAAGCTCCAACAATGCTTCACCTTCTGTACTTTCCAATACTTTGTGCAACTACGCTTCTTTCAGAGAAATCCTATGCACATTTACTTGGAAGTAGGTCCCACTGTGCTCAGTGGCACTTACTTCCTTGTGAATGTGTTTAGGATTGCAGCCTTAATCAATTAGGATTAATGTGCCGAGGATCCTTCCTTAGAGAACAGAGGACTGCTGTAGTTTGAACTTGCTGACCTTAGCATCCTTTCTAGCACTGAGATTTTTTTATTAAAACATGATAATGCAACAGACATCTTGAAAAGCCTATTTCTACTCGAATCTATGTTCCCCAAAACAATGCTCTCATCACAGACATGCTGAATGCTCTGGCACTTCAGGGACTAATTGACTTGCTGTGTTAAGTGCTTTTGTTGTGCATCACATAATTTTAAAAAATTACATATAATGCTACACAGAATTTTTAAACAATAACCAAGAATTACCATGGTTATGGATGAACATTCTACTTACTTTGGTATGGTTTATAAAACTAGCATTGAAAATGGTTTTCTGGAAAGTGTTTATATATATTTTTAATGTTGTAAGTATATATACAGTCCTCAATTTATATTATACATAGTGACATACAATGTAAGAGACCTGCATGTTTATTTGATCCTATGCATGTTTATATGGAAATAAATCACAGTAAGGTCCCAGGTAAGAGTGACTAGGATTGCATCTCTACTTAGGTTAACTCTTGTGAAATTAAAAAAAAAAATATTCCACTGAATTTTAAAGAGAAACATCTAAGAAGGCCTCAGAATGGAGATAGTCCAAAATCACTCACATTTTGCCATTGACCTCTGTGAGATTTAGATTGGATCCAATGGTTACGAAACAGATGGACTCTTCTAGGCAAACTTTCCAGATTTGACAAAAGAAGTTAAACATTTGGGGCATATCTGTATGTTTCCTGGGAGCAAAAAAGAGAATGTGCAAGGTTGCCACCAACCAGAATATCAAGGGCCACTGGGAGGCTGCACTCCCTTCCTCCTAAAAAAAACATCATGGTAAGGGGGAAACAAACCTGGTCCTATCCACAGGCCACAGAAAGAGTAACTGAAGGGAGCTTACTTCGCTCCTTCCTTCCAGAAAGAAGACTTGGCTCCAAATGCCAGTTGTCCTGTGACTGCAGAGCTGAAAGAAAGCATGCTCTGGCCCTACCCGCTGTGATAGATTAAGGCAGGGTTAGGCAATGTGGTGTCCGTAGGTGCCAGTGCACGTCCAGATACCTTTCTTAGCACCCACTAGGGTGCCCTACCCCTCCCACTTCTGTGATTAACACATTTTCTTGCAAGCAGCTGCAGTTGCTGTGAAATAGGTTTCTGTTAGTGCTGAAAACTGTGAGCTCAACGGAAAGCTGTGGCTCAAGACCCAAACCTCTGCTTTATACGCAGGCTTTTGGATAGGTTACTTTTGCCATGCCTCCCATGGCAGCCATTTTGGGGTGATGCCCATGATCGTTTCTCAAATTGTGAAATGAACCCACAGCCCAAAAACTTTGGCTACCCCTGAACTAAGGGCTGCTGGGTTGTGCGTGTGAGTTTGTGTGCAGTCAATTTGAAGCTGCCTTATGGATCAGTCAATCAAAAGGCTTGATATAAATCCAAGTGAATAAACATATACATTACTTCAGGATAATACCTAAAGTGGCAACATGTGGACATGAGAAGATGCACATTTTATACATGTGCATGTATCTCTCTGGAAGAAATACAAGAGTCATTGTGTTAAACAGCACCCATAGGTATGGAAATAGGATGGAAGAGTCATTGTCAGACCCAGCTGTTATCATGCTGACAAAGGTGAATACAGGCTGCAGCCAGCCCAGTTGCACAGGGCCGAGAACAAACCTGACCCAGAAGCTTTCATAGGGGTCAAGGAGTATCATCTGACCCACTCTGTCCTACTGTTATTAAGAAACCTCCTTGATTCTAAACAACAATCTAGCTGGTCTACCTGTACTTCTGGCCCCTGGGACAGAGCTCAATGGTGGCACAAAGGCTCAATCCCCAACTAACAGTTCAGAACACCAAAGCTCAGACTTTCTGTGGGACTGAGTCATGACCAACACCTTCTTTTGAGGGCTTCTGCATAACATCCAGAGTCACTCTCATTTCAATGACGTTTCCAAAAAAAGTATTGCCAGTGAGACAATACTGGAAAACTCAAAGTGAGGTGCATATGTGACATAATGCTCATTCTCATTCGTCTGAGCTCTCCAGAAAAGTAAAATATATGGTGCGTTATACGCACCTATGGCATTTTACATTCCTTTTTAAAAATAATTTGGCTGCATCATCTGTCTCTACAGAATAGCTGCCTTCTATTTGCCATTCAGGACTGAATATAACAAAGGCACACATAAACTGAAGAGAAAATAAGATAAGAAGAGTCATGCTGGATCAGACCAAGGGTCCATCTAGGCCAGCATTCTGTTCACACGGTGGCCAATCAGCTGCCTGCAGGATACTCACAAGCAGGACATGAGTGTACAGTACCCTCCTGCCCATGTTCCCCAGCAAGTGGTGTACATAGGCATACTGCCTCCAGTACACAGGCATACTGGAGGTAGCATATAGTCATCAGGACTAGTAGCCTTTGGCAGCCTTATCCTCCATGAATTTGTCTAAAATAAATCTAATATAATGGTCAATCCACCAAATGCAAACCATGAACTGTTTTGAACTAAGTACTTTAAACAATTCCAGAGGTGTTTACCCAATCTATGGAATCAATACTATTGTTCTCTTGAAACAAGTTTACCTCTAGGATCCATTCCAAAAAAGTAATGTTTTTGTACCCAGGAAATTGCATTTGGATTTATTCCCATGGCTGCATACAGGAACAATATTTTACAGCGGCGAGAAAAAGTGTGTGGACCTCTTAGGATTGTCACGTATTTCCAACCTAAAATGTTATTAGGTCTTAATCTAACACCATAAACTTAAATAAAAAAACAACAGATAACCTGATTAAACAAATGCCACACAAACATGATGCTTTTATAACATTTATTTAGCCACAACTGATTCAACATTCAATATCCATGTTTGAAAAAGTATGTGAACCTTTAGATTCAGTACCTGGTGGCACCCCCTTGAGCAGCAATGAGTTCAAGTAAGCACTTCCTGTAACTGTTGGTCAGTCTCTCACATCAGTTTTGAGGAATTTTGACCCATTCCTCCTTACGGAACTGCTTCAACTCAGTGGCATCTGAGGGCTTCCTTGAATGAACAGCTCGCTTCAGACCCTGCCACAACATTTTGATAGGGTTTAGGTTCAGACTTTGACTAGGCCATTCTAAACCATGGAATTTCTTCTTCCACAGTCATTCTTTCGTAGATCTGCTTGTATGTTTAGGATCATTGTCTTGTCGTATGACCCACTGTCAGTTCAGATTCAGCTCACAGATGGATGGGCTGACATTCTCCTCTAGAATCTTCTGATACACTTCAGAATTCATGGTTGTGTCAATGATGGCAAGCTGTCTAGGTCCTGAGGCCCAAACCATCACATTCCCACCACCATGCTTGATGGCTGGGATGATGTTCTTCTGTTTGAACTCAGAGTTTGTCTTTCACCAAACATAACATTTCTCACTGAGGCCAAAACGTTGTACCTTTGACTTGTCTGTCCAGAGAACATTGTTCCAGAAGTCTGGGGGATTATCTATGTGATCTTTAGTGAACTTCAGACAGGCAGCAATGTTCTTTTTAGAGACCAGTGGTTTCCTCCTGGCTATCCTCCCATGAACACCATTCTTGTTCAGACTTTTTCTGGTCACTGAGTTATGAACACTCACATTAGCCAAGGCGAGAGTGGCTTGCACATCCTTGAATGTTACTCTGGGCTCCTTTTTGACTTCCTGGATTATGCGCCAGTTTGTTCTTGGAGAGATTTTGGTAGGGTAACTGCTCCTTCTCTATTTGTGGACAATCTGACAGTGGATTGGTAGAGCCCCAAATCCTTAGAAATTGTTTTGTAACCCTTTCTAAACTGATGAGCAGCAATAACTGCTTTCTTGAGGTCCTCAGAGATGTCTTTTGACTGTGGCATGAGATATTTCCATACAACCATATGGTGAAGCCCAAATTCACAAAGTTTCTGATCCTTTTATAGGGTGGGGTCTCCCAAACTCACCCCTGAAGATCTACCTAATTACTTAAACACCTGATTTCAATTATTCTGTTTAATCGAGCTGATGCAACCAGGCATTAACTTACTTTTGCACATACTTTCACTCTTAAGTACTCATTGTTTGCCTAATTCATACATCATTTTATTGCACATAGAATTGGTTAATATAAACCCTATTGGATATTTAGAAAAGGACTGAATTTGATTCACGAAGGAAATCATTGTATAACTATGGAATTTCTGTAATTATCATTACAGAATGATAATTTTTCTTACCACTGTATAACAATAGGTCATTCATATATGGGGCTCAAGGGCACTCCTGTAAACCAAAGCTAAAATCCTGTATTCAAGTCTAGTTAATGGGATCTGTAAAATTCACATTTTTACATGTAACCATCCCAAGC